>NC_133339.1:7501400-7801400 GCF_030506205.2 Paramisgurnus dabryanus
ACCAACACAATTTAAACATACTTTTAAATATCTTAAAGAATTACTATCAGAATACAATCCATCACGTACACTGCGATCACAAAATTCTGGTGAATTAATTATCCCTAGAATATCAAAAGTGTCTAAAGGTGGTATATACTTTTCCTACTTAGCCCCTATGCTCTGGATTGATTTACCAAATAATGTTCGAGTATCAGACACAGTCGAGCAATTTAAGTCTAAAATTCAGACATTCTTCTTTAACAAAGCATTCACATAAAATGTCAAGTAAATTTAGTTATCCCGCAACAGTTAGTTTGTCTAGAACAAAGCACTCACATAACTCATCTGGGTAATATACTTATGCCGCAATAGTTAGCCTGTCTGGAACCGAGCGGATTTTAAACCACAATACTGTATGACACTTGCATTACATGCGAACGGCCCCTACACTAATAGGATTCTGTTTTTCTCTCCTTGTCTCATCCTCCCCGAGGACAATGAGACAAACAGACCCAGTTCCTGATGCTGTGAAGGTCATCACACCACTGATCTACTGGATGCCCTTCACCATATAAAGAATACCTTGAATCTTGATGCCCAACCGATGCCTGACCAGCGACCACCGGCTGAACCAGATTATTCGGCCTACCCGTTTCCTATCCCTATCATGTTTATAAATATATATGTACACTGTAAAAAAAAATCCGTAGAATTGCAGCTGGGTTGCCGGTAATTTACCGTAGATTTAAATTTTTGTTATTTACTGGCAAGAGTTTGTTCAAAGTTAAATGAACATTAAACATTTACAAGTCTTTGTCTTTACAGAGTAAAACTAAAAAAACAGCATCAAGCAAAACATTCTGGGAAACAAAATCTGAAGCAAATAACAGAAAAAGGTTGATGATGATTTCTGGTTCCCAGAATGCTTTGCATGAGGCTGTTATTGTATAGTTTTATTCTGTAAAGATAAAGACTTGTTAATATTTAAAATTTATTTAACTTTGAACAAACTCTTGCCAGTAAATAACATAAATGTAAATCTACGGTAAATTACCGGCAACCCGGCTGCAATAACATTGTAATTTCTACAGAATTTTTTTACAGTGTATCTCTCTCTAAGGTTTTTCTCCTCCTAGGAGTTTTCCCACAGGGTTTTTCTTCTAGGGGTTTTTTTCATCCCATGGAGAGTCAGCCAACATTGGCTTAACTTAGCACTTTACTGTATACGTTGCATTATTACTACGCTCGCTTGTACGGTTTATTATCAGCCGCTGCATTATGCTTCTTGTATTATCTTTCGATTTTTCTGTGTTTTCCCCTACATCTATTCATGTAAAGCTGATTTCAAACAATTAACAATTGTGAAAAGCGCTATATAAATAAAATTGAATTGAATTTATTAGACAATTAACCGTTAGCCAAATTTTTAAAATCGTGACAGCACTATTTGATGCGAGGTACAGATGAGCGATTTAAATCTGATCAGGCATTAAGTTTTTAATTTATATAATCATTGTCCTACATTCTTGGATAGAGAACCACTGGTGTATGGTTTGTTAGGATAGGACAATATTTCACTGAAATACAACATTTTGAAAATTTGGAATCAAAATTTGGCAGCAAAAAAAAATCTAAATATTGAGTTATCCAAATGAAGTCCTAAGCAACTGCATCCACTCACAAAAATAGTTTTGATAAATTTAAGGTAGGCATCTTAAAAAAATCTTCATAGAACATAATCATAAATATCGTAATGATTTTTGGCATAAAAGCAAAATCTATTATTTTGACTCATATAATGTATAGTAGGCTATTGAATACACTGTGCAATTTAACACTGGTTTTGTGGTCCAGGGTCACATTATATCAGATAGCAATGAAGAAAACTCTATCACCCCCTTGAGCACTGAGGTTTGTTACTGCCACAGTAACACAAGAACACATGTAAACTATGTACAATAAAACTAAACTCTTGCCATGGCTTTCTATACCTGTCCTGCACACAGTACTGTAGCACATGCTGATTGAGGTTAACTCCCAGTCTAATACCGAAATGTAGGTTACAAAATTGTGGTTCAGATGAGGTTGGTGTTGGCAAAACTAAAAGGTTACAATGATTTTATTGGCAGTCAAACTGAGATCAAAAGTCCAGAGGAGGAAGTGAGATTCCTCTTTACAAACAGCTGTGCATAAGAAACAAACCAGAAAAAAACACTCCAAAGGTCCTGAGAGATGTTGAGCAAAACACAGCACCGATTAAGACCTGAACTAAACCAAAAGAGGAAACAGAAAGTCAGCACATCTTACTTGAGTGAACTGCACACATGCACACAAACACACACAAACACACACACACCCAGAGTCTACAGGCCTTTCAGAAAGACACAAACTGGAGGAAGTGCAGAAAACTTCCTGCAACACACAGCTGAGCTCTTTCAAATCCTTTTCATATGTGAACAAGAAACAACACGCAGAGGGTGAACATGACCGAGCAACTAACTTAGTAGAACCCACAAACACCTGACATTGTTACATAATATCAACATATCAATGAATCACAGCCATCTAATGCATTTTACTATCCTAAAAACATGGTAAAAACTTTCCAAGCGACTTCAAGTAAACATTAAATAAAATAAATGTCCAAAAACAGCTAAAGCTGAACTCTAACTATGTTTGAAAAAAGTTGCCGATAGAAATTCCATGATGGTTTATTTGTATATATTATTATGTTGCTATTATAAAGATGTTTTTACAAAAGCAGAATTTATAGGACATAACCTGATTTTTTATTAATGTTCATAGCAATTATTTTGTGTTTTTAGGCAAATTCATTATGTTTTGAATGAAAAAGCACAGCATTTCCTTAAGTACCTGCTCTATTATAACACGCAAGTGGCAAATAAATATTTTGGGACAATTAATCATGCAAAAGCGTGTTTTCTCGATTAATTAATTTAAATGAATTATGGTGAAATGCTGGCAAAACCAGAGGGCGCTCTCGTGCAGAAACTCTATTTGTACAACAAAAAAGAGGAACCATTACAAATGCTGTTTTAAGAAATGTCTATATCGCTGTTCTTGAAATTGTTTCAGGTATTTTTATGATACTAAAGAATATTTTGAAAGATTTTGTTTAATGAGTGTTGCTTTTTTAAATGCACGTTATAAACGAAATTTTTGGTTGATAAGACTCCATACTGATCAAAAAACTGTAGTACACGGACGAGCTGTGCATAAAACACAGAATCGGAGCCTTGCAAATCAAAATCGATTCAGACAGATATTTTTAATGGGAAACGTGATTAATCGTCACAGCATGGATGACGTATTTTTGTTGTCGAAGTTAGCACGCTACTGGATCCATCGCCGAAAAGCCCATTAATTTTCACTTTAGACTTTTGGATTATAGCAAAAGATATAATGTGCTCTGTGTTTAACAAAAGTTTATGACCCTTAGTTTATGACCCTTGTGTGTTTTATGTTGAAAAGTGGTTCGATGTGCATCCCCCTTGTGCCTTTCGTGGCCCCCAAAGAAAATGTATGACATAAAACATTCTAAAACAAAAAATTTTAATTAAACAAAACGTATAAAATTATTAAATTTAGTGATGTTGGTTAGTACCCTTATATTTCTAAGCTTTAGTTTATCGATAAATAAATGTATTTTATAGTGATGCACCGATGTATCGGCTGCCGATATTTATCGGCCAATTTTTGATGAATTTGAAACCATCTGCATATCGGTAATAGCACGAGAAAGGCCGTTACCGATTGTTTATTAATTAACTGCATACAGAAATCCATTACATGTAAAAACTGAGTTAATGTTGTTAATAAAATAAATGCTGAATAGCAAAAACCACCTTTGAAGGTTGTCATGCTGTCTTATTATATTTGTTTTAGCTTAATTTGTGCCTCTTTTATTATGTTGGTCATTTGAATGTTAATTAGATTCAATCCATGTTCAGTAAAAATAATTTGATGCAGAAATAAACTAGCTTATAGACCAACTGCATAGTATTGTATACAAGTGTTTAATATTGGTATCGGCCAGAAGTTGTCTTTTAAATCGGTATCGGCGCATCATTTTTATATTTTATAAAATGGCATAAAAATGAAAACCACTTTGGCTTGTGTAAACTAAAGAAATTTAACCAAAACCCCATTAAAAAAATAAAACATTGACTTTGATGGAACCTACAATGCTGGGTCGCTTAAAGGTTTTGCCTTAAAAAAATATGTCATCCCTGCAGCACTCTATATTACACACATAACACAACACAAAGTGATTCAACATAACACGCGGCACAGTTTATAACCGCATAACCCTGGTGACGCAATGCATTCGGTTTTATTTGGTGGAAACCTGAGCCATTGAGGTCTGGTCGAGCGTTTGCTCCAGCTTTGGTGCTGACACGAAGACAGCACTGGTGAAAAAGGGATATGTGACATAAAACAAGCAACAACGCATCTAAAAACACGGTTTAAGTGGTTATTTTTATGAACTACAAACTGTGGTCTATAGCAGAAGCTCCGCCTACTGACAGCGTACTGTCCTGTAAATCACTATAGATAAAAGCGTGTGCATAAATGAGGAGTAAATGTGGATGGATTCACACGCACAAGTGGTGCATCTGCAGACTCTGTCATGTGCATCTGTCATCTTAACAGGATTACATAGTTTCAGTTCACACATACACAGTCACTCCTACACCACGAGGAAATAAGCCAGTGCAAAATCTATAAATAAAATATGAAGTTAACGGCTTCAAGCTTCTTAAAAATCTCATTTAGCATTTAATTCTGCAGTAGAGCTTTATGTGCTCTGGACTGACAACATATGGACCACAACTTCTGTTTGCTAAAGCACAGTCACTATTACTATCACTCAAAACTTCAGTGCATTTCAGTCAAGTTCAGACACAGAACACACCAGCATCATAAATACTGCCCATCAAACAGCACTCACACTTTCCTCAAGAATTGTAACAATCTAGCATGCTGTAAAGATGGAAGTAGAGAAAGTTTATACTGTATGTTCATCATGTACCCTTGTTATTAGGCTCGAATGCATTTGCCACTGTTATAGTCAAAACTAGTGGTTGACCTATATGGGTTTTTTATGACCGATGCCGATACCAACATTGAGAAAGCTGTTTGGCCGATATGAGGCCGAAATTACGTTATTACAGTAAATAAGAGACAAACAGAAACTAAATAAACATAATAACATTTAAAAATAAATTTGTTATGCATAATATTTATAAATATACCCTTTTAAAGTACTTAAAACATATTTACAAGACAAAATTTATGTGGATCTGACATCTCACGGTACTGTTTGAATAAGTGTGTTGAACTATTGTGGTGTTGTGTGTGACACAACATAACGTCATGTTAAAAAAATGAATTAATAATAGGTCATTTTACCGTCTGTCAGACTTTGGCTTTACATTATGTGACACTGAGTCTCTTTCACTACAAACAACACATTTAAGTAATAAAGAAATTTACTGGCCAATTGAAAAGATTTATGCATCAATGCCGATAAGAAAAAAATCCAAATATTGTCCAACATATCGGCGTCTGCTATATATTGGCTACTAGTCACTAGTCAAGACAATCTAAGCTAAGACAAGACCAAGACCAGAGGATAGGGCTGTGCAAAAAATCGACTGCGATTATCATGCGCGTGTCATCAGTAAAGCCGGTTCGGTGATTAGTATTAAATCGCCATCAGCTGCTTTCAGATGGAGCGGCATTTATTAAACAGACCCGTAGTTCACCGAGAAGCTAGGCAAAATCGGGTTCATAATCGAGGAAAATCGATTCCGATTTTCTATGCGATTTTGCCTAGCTTCTCGGTGAACTACGGGTCTGTGTAATAAATGCCGCTCCATCTGAAAGCAGCTGATGGCGATTTACTTCTAATCACCGAACCGGCTTTACTGATGACACGCGCATGATAATCGCAGTCGATTTTTTGCACAGCCCTACCAGAGGATGTCGAGACCAAGACAAGACCAAGACAAGACCAAGATCAAAGACAGTTGAGACCAAGACAAGACCATCAAAAAATTAATGGAATTACATCTTGGATATTTTGGGTCTTTGAAATAATTTTGTTGACAGATTGCTTTTTGGACTATCTCCCATTTATCTCTTACCGGCACAACAAAAGCAATCGAATAAGAAATAAGTCAGTTTTTATCCAATCACAATTAAGACATATAATTAAAATCTGACTTTTCCCATGTTTAAGTGCTATAACAGTGCTTCTATCAACCGAGAAAATGTGAAAAAGATCAAC
The DNA here is from genome assembly GCF_030506205.2 of Paramisgurnus dabryanus. Taxonomy (NCBI): domain Eukaryota; kingdom Metazoa; phylum Chordata; class Actinopteri; order Cypriniformes; family Cobitidae; genus Paramisgurnus; species Paramisgurnus dabryanus. Next base: position 7,507,696 of record NC_133339.1, read on the forward strand.
CCAGTTACTTAGTTTTGGTAAACCATTCTCTGCAAGTGTGTGAAAAATAATTAATTGAAATCTGGCTCCCCTTGTGATGTCATAAGGGGATAATAATACCACCCCTTAATCTGCACTATCAAACCACCGCACTTCCATTTAGTGTAGATATCAGCTCATTTGCATTTTAAAGGACACACCCACCCAAAAATGCCACATATGTGCTCACACCTACAAAGTTACAATTTTAACTTGCTATAATAAGTTATCTATATGATATTTTGAGCTAGAACTTCCCATACGCACTCTGGTGTGACACCAAAGATTTATTTTACATCTTAAAAAGTCTCGTGAAATGCCCTCTTTAGGCGGATTTGAAGCAAAAGTATTTGATGAACTTATAATACGTGCCAAGAGTGAGGTGCTATATATGCTAATTTGCATAATTGAATGTTATGATCAAATATTCTTCTAACATTGTGTAAATAAAAGTATATCTGTTTATATACCAAAAGATTGGTGGTACACTGAGTAGTGCAAGTTATGAAGGTCTCCCCCATGCACTGAATATACAAATAACATCATCTAAATCTCAGATATGTAAAGCATTCACACATGTGACGCCAGAAAACAAGATATCTTATCAGTCCACATCTAGAATGAAATATACTAATTTTACTGTATCACGGCAGTTCATTCAAGTCTGCCTGGCACATGTAAAGCTACAGCTGTCAGATCACAATGCAAATTCACACAAACACTATCACCACACAAAAAACAAAACTTATACAGTATGACAGAATGATTGTGAAATCAAGTTGTGACATTTAGGCATTGGCAATTGTGAGATTTTGCAAGGGAACTGCCACATTTATTCTGCTACAAATATGGTGTCTGCAGGACTAAAGTACTCAAAATAAAACAAATAATGAATGAATAATACATTATACCATCTTGATTTGCAGCATTCCATAAAACACCACAGAGTCAACTGTTTAAGTTAAGCCTATATTTATTTTAAAAGGAATCGGTACAGTTAACTTTCGATTATTTAATAAACAATATGTCTATTATCTTCGTCCAGGACCTTTCATGGTGTTATGTGGTGCAATTGTGCAATATGCAAAACTGCATCAGTGTAACACTGTGTCAGTCAACATCAAACATCATCAAACTGCAACAATGTGTCAACTTCAACTTCATGATAACATCATACAACTCGGGTTTATTTCATCTCACGATCATCCATGTGAAATAATATGTTCAGATTTTGCATGAAGGAAGTTAAGACATCACCAGCGCATCTGCACCCCTCCTTATAAGTCGAATCAGCCCAAATCACAAGACCCATCATCATATCCCTCTCATACTGCTGGATCTGATATACAATGAAGATGTACTCACATCTTTCTTGGGGATTTTCGGAGTGGTGTTCTTATATTTGGAAGTCTTAAAACGATTCATTCTGACGTCCTGGTAGCGCGTTTGAATCTTCCGGGTGTCTGGGTTGGCGTGTTGTGTTCGGAATTGTATGAATGCGTTTCTGTGACGCAGAGCTAGCGCGCGCGATACACGCCCTGCTGCGCTAGCTGCGCAAGAAAACGCAGACATGTGAATTTGTATATTTCACAAACAAATGATTATTTCTTTAAAGTTTTTGAGTTTATATTTTCTCTAATTAAAATAAATAAATAAAAAACAAAGGATTCTTGAAAAGCAAAATAATAATAATAATAATAATAATAAAATAAAACGTAAATCGTTTAAGTTATGATGAGGTCTTTTATGTATATAACATGTAAAACTTTCACACAAACTCTCTAACTTCTGTAAAACTTCCAACTTTACACAAATATTTTAACTTCATTGATTCATATTGGAATAATCCGAAATTGCCATGAGATTCCAACAAAACAAAAACAAGAATAATCTACATAGTTATTATTATGACGAAATATCAAATACAATTAATCCACCAGTATTATTTAATTCCTATACTGTAGGATTTGTAGTTTGATTCCTTACTTTTGAGTCCATTATTCAATCCATTTTTCCCAGAGATAGAAATTCTACTAAGGATATCTTAATATAAAATGAATACATTTATTTATTTATTTACATACATTTTTCCCTACAGAATGTTTCAGGCTGTTCATTCATAAAGTTACAAATTCCATCAAAGAGTGGCCAAGCTACTAGTCCAGAACATTTTCTTTTCCACAGGCACGACTGCGCATGCGTTTCAGGGTGACGCCTGCGCAGTCGACCGCTATCCGCCGCTAAGTGGTAAAGATGGCGTGTTCCGCTGCTCGCAGCTCCTCACGCTGGATCACAGTCGCCGTGTCCTCCTGCCACAGACATGCGGGTTTATCGCATATCTCCCGCTGTCATGGAGCCCACAGAAGTTTCTCGACGTTGTCAGGCCGACAGATGTTGTCTGCAGGCGGCACGAAGAGCGCAGGAGAGCGCAAAGGCTTGACATTGAAAGGCATGACAGGTGAGAGACATGCATTTAAACAGGCCGGAGAGTTTCAACTACATGCAAAGTACACAATGTGTCCTGCACAGTTTATATGAGATAATCTCATCGATGTACATCCAGAATACTGCTTATATGGTGACGTAATCATCAGTACGTCGTCAATGATGCAGCAGACATGAGATCAAATATAGTGGATGCAATTCACACGTGATCAGATCTGTTTGATCAATGAGGAATGATTAGCACTGTTTGGATTTGATAAGAAACAGATTTGGCTTCACTCGGTTGCTGGAAACTTCTCTGACCTTGTGTCAGTGATGGGCAACTGTATGAATCTAGTTGTGTTTCTAAAGAAAGTATGCATAAGTTTACCATATTATGACGTCATTGTTTTGATGGTTGTAAGTGATGCTTGTGTGTATATATTAAAAAGTACCAGGATGTTGGTGTCCGATATCATATCTGTATCATAATACTGTTTTTTAAGTGCTATTTGAAACAAAGTATACAAGATTATTTATTTACATTTTTAACTTAAAGTAAACGCTTGAATGTGTTGACAGGTGTGGGCCCGTCTCATATCATCTCTAAGCTGTCTTTTCACACCAGCGCTCCGGCTTACAAACAAGACTTCTACCAGATATTAGGAGTACCCCGCACAGCAACACAGAAGGAGATTAAGAAAGCTTATTACCAAGTAAGACGCTTTAAAAGTGTTTAACCATTATCTGCTTTTCGTGTGTGGGGGCGACCGGGTCTAGTTGTCACAAAGGCCTTTAAATTTGCTTTCGTCCCTATCGCTACTTTCTCAATATGTGTGATGGTTTGTATAAAACCTGCATTTGCTTCCCATTCAGATGGCAAAGAAGTATCATCCGGACACCAACAAAGAAGATCCACAAGCCAAGGAGAAGTTTGCACAGCTCGCAGAAGCCTATGAGGTTCATACAAGCTCATCTCATGATTTTTGGTTGGTCTCACTCATTCTGAAAGAGCGTTTGATGATGTGATGATTTGTCCTCAGGTGCTCAGCGATGAGGTGAAGAGGAAACAGTACGACACATACGGTTCTGCCGGCTTTGACCCGGGTGCTGGTGCCGGACATCAGCATTACTGGAGCGGAGGGGCCAGCGTTGATCCCGAGGAGCTTTTCCGCAAGATTTTCGGGGAGTTTTCAGGAGCGCGAGGTTTTGGGGATTTTAACGCCATCTTTGATCAGCCACAAGAGGTCAGAAAGAGATCGTTTGCTTTCCTTACTTTCTCCTCCTTATTGCATTCCCCACTGAAAAATCCAGCATAAGCTGGTTTAAGATGGCATTAGCTGGTTTAAGATGGTCTTCCTAGCCTGGCAAAGCTTGACAAGCTTAAAAAGTGCCGAAAACACAGCTAGAGCAGCTTGCTATACCAGCTAAAACCAGTTCACCAGCAGTTTTTTTCATTAGGGTTGATAAGATGTGTGTTTTATTAATTCTAAAAATCACATCTAGTACACTAACCGTCTGATTCATACTTCGCACAAAACTGGAAAACGCTTACTTTTTATGTGTTTTGTTTTAAACAGTACGTCATGGAGCTGACGTTTGCTCAAGCCGCTAAAGGTGTGAATAAGGAAATCACTGTTAACATTGAAACTACGTGTCAGCGCTGTGACGGCAGGGGACACGAGCCCGGCTCTAAAGTCCAGCACTGCGGAAACTGCAACGGCACCGGGATGGTGAGCCAAAAACACAGACAACAACTGTATGATATAGACGACGGTGAGTAAAAGCTCAAAACCATCCTGTCTTCTCTCGCTTTAGGAGACCGTCAACACGGGTCCGTTCGTGATGCGTTCCACCTGTCGCCGCTGTGGTGGGCGGGGCTCGGTCATCACCTCGCCCTGCACGGCGTGTCGAGGGAAGGGTCAGACCAAGCAGAGGAAAACCGTAATGGTACCTGTACCTGCAGGTGAGTACGGGCTTTGTGTGACTGGTTCGTGCATTATAGATTCATCTTCTGTTCTCTGACCGTGAGATGTTTCTTCAGGTATTGAAGATGGGCAGACGGTTCGAATGCCTGTGGGGAAAAAAGAGATCTTCATCACATTTAAAGTGCGTATACGACACACTTAAAGCTCTTGAAATATACAGAACCAGTGAAATTAGTGATATTAGGACATTATTATGTACAGCAAAAGATATGGTCCAACATTTAGCACTTTGGAAACCTGATATGGGGCAGTTTCCTGGATCGGATTTAGATTAATCCAGGACTAGCGCTTATTTATATTAGGGGGGTGGTTTCCCGGACAGGGATTAGACTAGTCCTAGACTAAAATAAATGTAAGAGCTGTCCAAACTGAAAACAACTTGCACTGACATATCTTAAAATACATCAGTGCCCTTTGTTTTGCCTCGAAATTCACACAAGTAATGTTTTTAGTAAGGCATGTTTGTTAAAACTAGTTATATTTTTTAATGAAACTGTGGCTTAGAGTCTGTTTACACTTGGCATTAACATGCGTTTTCGTTGATCGGATCACAAGTGGACGACGTTAATGCCAGGTGTAAACGGTGTTCAAAAAGTTTTGAGCTCGCCCACTTTCAACCACATCCAGAGGTAGTCGAAACCACTTTCAATCGGATCGTTTTGGTGTTGCGGAATGCATATGTGGTTGAATGTGTTCGAACAGCCACACGCGCCCGCCTTCTCTCCGCCCATTTATCTAATCTGAGGTATTAAACACAAGTTTTACGTCTTTTTTTGACTTCTGGCGTGAACATACGTTGAACAGCGCTATTTTTAGCCTTTCATTGATAAAACTAAATCGGCTGATCTCCGTAGTTTCGTTTTGAAAGCGTGTGAAAGTTGTGCGGTACTATTTTATCAATTGGGCTGAAAATTCAGCGAAAGCTCTAACATACACACGTACAAAACACAGTGCAGCAAGTTTACTTGCTAAACAAGCAGTGGACTCCGACATAATATTAGTTTGCGTCCATATAAACTCATAATTACTCCCGCTCGCGTTTGAATGACAGCAGAGAGACGTTTGACAGGCCACCCCCTCACAGTATTCAGGATAGAAGCATTCGAAAGTGGACAAAAGAGACGGATTTAAATACCAGGTGTAAACGTGATGTGTCTCTCTCGTCCACTTGTGATCCGATTGATGAAAACACATCTTAATACCAAGTGTAAACAGCCCCTTAGTCCTGGCTTAAACTAATCCCTGTCTGGGAAACCACCCCATAGAGTTTACTGTAGGGCTGCAACAAAAAATTATTTTCATAATCGATTAATCTGACAATTATTTTTCAGATTAATCGACTAATCAGATAAAAACCTTAATATCTACTACGTTCGATTTGTTCACTAGTTTATAGCTAAATAAAACCCTAAATTAAGGAATTCGCAGTAGATGTGTACTTTTGAAATTCATTGAAATTTGGTTAATGAAATTATGAAACTATTTTCATAATTTATTTAATCGATTAGTTGTTGCAGCTCTAGTTTAGTGATTAAATTAAAAAGAACCATTACTAGCTCATTCTCTATTGGTTTAGTCAGACTGCTGGCCAATTACCGTATTGTCCTGAAGACTTTTTTCCATGAAAACGCCTTTCAATAAACAATGTCAGCTTATATTCGCGTTTTAGACTATTACATGTCAATCATACCGCACACTCGCAAAAATGGGGGGGTGTCTATTTCGGACAATAATGTATTAAATTTATTTGACTCGATATTGTCACTAATATTGCTTGTCCTTGCCGAATTACAAATCCCATTTACCTAAATAAACATAATTCATTGTTAATTTCACATTTTAATGACTGGGCTGCAAAACGATTAATCGCAACTAATTGTTTGCAGAATAAAAGTTTTTGTTTACATTATATATGTGTGTACTGTGTATAATAATTATGTATATAAAAATACACACATATACATGTATTATTTTAGAGAAAAGCTATTTATATATCAAGTATTTATAATGGGGCTGTCAAAAGATTAATTGCGATTAATCGCATACAAAGTAAAAGTTTTTTGCATAATTTATGTGTGTATTTATATAAACATAATCTACACACACACACACACACACACACACACACACACACATATATATATATATATCATGCAAACACAAACTTTTATTTTGTATGTGATTAATCATGATTAATCGTTTGACAGCCCTAATTTATTATTATTTATAATAGAATTTATATTTAAATATTAAAATGTATATACACATGTACATATTTCTTAAATATATACATGCATGTGTGTGTATGTATATATACATGATTATTATACACAGTACACAACACACACACATGATGAAAACAAAAAAAATATTCTGCAAATGATTAGTCACGAATAATCGTTTTGCAGGCCTACTTATATTAGCAGTGATTTCTGTCTCTGAGGTTTTTATTGTCTGATTGGACTCCATCTTTGTTTGCTCTGGTTGGATTAAACAGTCTGGATTAAGCGGAAACCTTCTGTGGTTCTGTGGATAATTTCAGTTGTTTGTTTGGATCTCAGGTACAGAAGAGTCCGATCTTCAGGAGAGATGGTGCTGATATTCACTCTGACGTCATGATCTCGGTCGCTCAGGCCATACTGGGCGGCTCGGTCCGAGCACAGGGATTATACGAGACCATCAATCTCTCTGTGAGACTTTATCTTGAATTATTATAAAATCTGACCATGAAAATACTAAGTTTACATGCACATCACAAACTAACACTGATAGGTAGCATTCTATAAAATGTCACCCACCTGCATGTTTTCTGGCTGTGTATGAGACGTTTGTGAAATCTCTCGTAGATCCCATCTGGAACCCAGTCCGACCACAGGATCCGTCTTTCCGGTAAAGGCATCCCGCGTGTCAGTGGCTATGGATACGGCGATCACTACATCCACGTCAAGGTCAAAATTCCCAAGTATGAGAAATCCCAATACACACGTTTCTCGTATAGTATCTTGCTACTGTAGCACACTTATGTTTTGGTTGTATGTTATGTACCTGATAAAATCTGCTTCGTTTCTCGTGTCCAGGATGTTGACGGACAGACAGCGAGCTCTCCTCACGAGTTACGCAGAGGATGAGACGGATGTGGAGGGAACGGTCAGTGGAGTAACAAACACCACTTCAGGTCAGTGTAAACACTTGAATCTCATGAGAGAGACAGTCAGTGGGACTGACGCACACAATGCCTGTGTTTGTCCAGGAGGGGGCGGTAAACAACCTGAGACAGGGCAGAACAGGACAGATGAGGGGCAGGAACAGAAAGACGAGGGCTTTTTCTCCAGATTAAAGAAAATGTTTAGCAGCTCCTGACAGCCACACACCAGGTAGGATGAGTTGCTTACAGTCTTATAGTTAAATATATAGGTTTAGTACCTGGTCTGTGGCTGTCTGTGAGTACTGTATTTAGTATACGGAACGGATGCACAAATACAGAGTTTCTGTGCTGATACTGATATTTCAAATATCAATAGACATCGATGGATGTTTTACTCCTTGTTTCAAAGTGTTATGTTGTGAAATCCCAGAAGTACAGAGCATACAAACTTCAACTCTGTTGTCATTGTCACCAAATAGAAAATAATCGCACAGTATGAGTCCTGATGAATATAATCCACCCTGATCATTTATACAATCAGCTGATGTCCGATAGTGGGAAAATTGCTTTTATTAATGTCTTTGTATTAACTCTTTCCCTGCCAATGACGGGTTTTACAGCAATCCATATTACCGCTATTTTCCAGAAGATTGCGCTCTTACCCAACTAATAAAACACTGAAGCATCCACGGCATTAAAAACAGTAAAACTGAATCTGATCTCTAACAATAGTCCTTCACAAAAATGCATTTATCTCAGCTTTTGGCTAAAAATCTGGTATTTAAAAAAAGCTACCCATATTTGAGAGCTGATAAAAATAGAACAAATAAAGATCGGATGAAACTTTTTTGTTTGAAAGCAGAGGGTCTGTGTATGTTTATATATTTAAAGAAGAAACTTTTCTGGAAGGCATTAAACTTTTGTGAAAATCATAAAAATGCTGGCGCTGGCTGGCAACTTAAATTTTTTTTATATTAAAGCATATGACGTTCATTTAAAAGAAGGAACAAGCACATTTAAAATAAGAAGTTTGTAAATACTGTGTATATAAAGTACTTTAACCGTTTCTGGTTATTACTGAAAGACAGCCATAGTTAAAGCGAAACTCCAGCCTAGGGGTGTAACGATTTACCGTGAAAATGCGCGTTTTCTCAATGAATGAATTTTTATGAATTATGGTGAAATCCTGGCACATCCCAAAGCCAGAGGGCGCTCTCGTGCAAAAACACCCTTTGTGCCACAGAAGAAGTATCATTACTTCTACAGAAACGTCTACAGGAATATTTATTTTTATATATATTTATATCTAAAATTAAGTCTAGTTTTTAGACCAAAAATATCAAATTTAAGTGATTTTGTAAATAAAACGAGCAAAAAAATCTGCCAATGAGGAAAGCAAATTTTTCTCGAATTTAGTGTTTAAGAAAAATGTTAAAGATTTTTTGCATACCCCATTGGCAGAATTTTTGCTTGTTTTATGCAAATCACTTAAATTTGATACTTTTGGTCTAAAAACTAGACTTATTTTCTTGGGTCGTTTTGCTCCTCAAGAAAAAGCATCTTAATTTAAGAATTTCTAGATATTTTTACTGAAAACATAACAAAAATACTTAGAATTTTTTTTTTCTTAAATCATTTTTTACAGTGTGTAATGTCAGAAATCATAGATCAGGAACAACTTCTGACTTTGAAGCCCAAAAAAGTGTATTCATCCTTCACAAAAGTAATCCACACGGCTCCAATGGGTTAATGAAGGATTTCTTGGGGTAATCAATGTGATTTTGTAAGAAAAAATATCCATATTTTAAACTTTATAAACTATTATAACTAGTTTCCCGTAACAATGGCATCTTGGACACACAATTTGGAGTCAGTGCGCAATGTACCCATGGCAACGAGTGCTCGCTACACTAAAACTCTCTTGTGAGTCCAAGATGGCGCAGTTACCGGAAGGTAGTTCTTATTGTTTAAAATATAGATATTTTTCTAACACAATCACTTCGATTATCCACAGAAGACCTTTATTAAACCATTATAGCCGTGTCCCTACTGAAAAATCCAGCTAAGACCAGCATAAGGTGGTGTGGTTTTAGCTGGACTTCCAGCTTGGTTTTAGCTGGTTTTGCTGGTGTAGCAAGCTGGTCAAACTTTTTGCAAGGCTGGGAGGACCAGCTTAAAGCAGCTACTGCCACCTTAAACCAGCTTATGCTGGTCTTAGTTGGATTTTTTAGTAGTGTGGATTACTTTTTTGGGCTTTAAAGTCAGAAGTTGTTCCCCGATACCTGTTTTTTTACCGTAATAAAGCCTAGAAGAGCAATGACATTTACTAAAATAACTCCAAATGTGTTCGTCTGAAAGATGATGGACATGTGTATTAGGGATGGGCATGATTAATCGACGATCGATAATTGATCGTTAAGAATTTAGTCGATGATGTTAATTTGTTATTGATTAATCAAATACTTTTTTATCTAATGCAGGTTGCGTTGCCTAGCATAGCGTGTGTCTTGAAGCAATTAAATGAATTTCACTGTGTGGCAGCAATTCAACATTTTACCACCAGGGTGCAATATTTGACACCATACTTCGTTATCTGTCACCTTCCGTTTTGATTTCAAAAAAATAATCATGAAGAGGTCATGATTTTTTGGAACAAATGAGGTCTCTGTTTAAGAATGCGTCTCGCAGCTGCAGGTTCCGCTGCTTTAGAGCACCGCATATTCAAGCGCATATGTTCCGTTTGTCTAACTAAATGTAGTTTAACTGTTTGCCACAAGTTGATCTTGTAATAAAGGTCTCATGGAGGAAAACACGCTGTATTTTTGTATTCAAAATTTTTGAATTATAAAAGTTAAATAATAATTTTTTATTATAAAAATATTAATGATTAATCGATAGTCGATCGTTAATTCTCCCGACGATCGACTAAAAAAATTTAATCGAATGCCCATCCCTAATGTGTATCTCATATTGCTGTAGAGTAAATCATGGGGTGATTTTGATATTTGGCTGGAGTATCCCTTTAATGCTATAAATTACACCTTTCTATACTGCTCAGCTTGTCACCTATTAAATTTCATTGTAAAAAAAAATTTTGATTAATTCTGTCATTTATTTTTAATTACAGGGAAAAGATCAGCTGAGAATTGAGAGACTGTTATGCCAATGCAGATGGAGATTAACCACACAACCTGAGGAACATGCAAAGAGGAACAGAGGAGCAATGGGATATGTGTAGCTTCAACCTGAAGAAAACCTTTAAAATAAACACAGATGAAAACTATGAAGCAGTCTGGACAGCATCCTCCAACATCACGAACATGAAGAAATATACCTATACCCTTAGAAGAAGAACCACATGATATCAGTCATAACACCAATACATGTCCAACATAAGTCCTGTAATTCTTTGATAACTTTCTCAGAAGTCATCTTTGGTTTTCTGGCATTCTGAAATGAAGAGCAGATACTGATTCACGTACAGTAATAAATGCTTGTTTCAGTCACTTTATGAATGATAGTGGATGGTAACCTCTCATTTTATTAAAACATTTGTTTCCGTCCGGGCTCATGTGTGCCTGAATATAACTGCTGTTACAGGCCAGCTAATACACATGTACAGTACAGTAGAGTAAAACTCATAATCTACTATACATGCATTGGGTAAAACGCTTCAATGAGATCCATCTGCTTCATTAGGACTGTACATAGACCACTGTTGATATTAAAGGTAAAATATGCAATAATTAATAAAATATTGTATGTGTGACCTGGAAAAAGTTTTTTTTATGAATTAAGGTGATTAATAATATATAATAATACTGCCCCTTAATCTGCACTATACAACCACGGCACTGCCATTTAGTGCCGAGATCAGCTCATTTGCATGTTAAAGGACACACCCCAAAAACGGCACATTTTTGCTCACACATACAGTGTCAATTTAACATGTTATAATAAATTATATATGGTATTTTTATTTAAGTTTATGGTAATACAAAAATTGCAAAAAAAGTATTTAATTATTACTAATTACTTTCTAAATCCTAATTAGTAAATTATACAAACATTGGCTTGAAAAGGCGCCAATAAATCTTATAAAAATACATAAATTATTATTTTTAAGATCCAATTCTCACTATTAACTAACTATTAACTAATTTTACCTCAATAAACTCCTTATTACTGCTTATTAATACTTAGTAAAGTCGTTAAGTTTAAGTATTGGTAGGATTAAGGATGTAGAATAAATATTTGTAGAATCAGGTATTATATGTTTAATAAGCCAATACTTCAGTAATATTAATGCTAATAACCAACTAGTTAGTGAGTATTAGAAACTACACTATAGTATTACCATTATTCTTATTAACTCACCAGAGTATTTAAAGTGAGAAGGTTAAATAAAAAAACAGGCATTTTAAAGGTGCAGTGTGTAAATTTTTGTGGCATCTAGTGGTGAGGTTGCGAATTGCAACCAGCGGCTCAGTCCACTGCTCACCTCTTGCTTTTGAAACACATAGAGAAGCTACTATAGACGGTTTCATCGGACGCACGTGATACACGTCTGGATCCAAACCTTACTTCCGGTTTCGTTTTTATAATGGTCTGACTAGTTACTAAACTGATCTCTTGAACGAATGCCTCGTCGAAAATAACAAATGTTCTGGTTTCCTAGGTAATCTATAGTTGTTGTTTTTTTGCTTGTTATATAAATAAACTACGTTTAAAGAACTTAGTTGTTATTTATTCTTAGCGGAGTTTACCGGAAGTTACGTGCGGACCGCGACAGCAGCTTGTTTATGTTGTTACTGCTGAAACGGTCTATAGCCACCACCAGACAACCTTGTCATTGCTGGAGACAACTTAGTAAAAAAGTTTGTCCGGTAAGGGCTTCTGTAGAAACATGGCTTCACAAAATGGCGGCTTCCATGAAAGGGGACCCTCTGTGTATGTATATGAAAACGTCTCATTCTAAGGTAATAAAAACATGAAAGGTCTTTATACACCCCTGATAATATAGTTTTGTATATTATTTTGCATTTCTGTCAAGAGATCCTTCTAAATATTACACACTGCACCTTTAACGTTAGACTTTAAATGATGTTAAATCCACTATTGTATTATATATCATTGATCTACAGCCCATACACAGTATTTAGATCAAATACATTAGAAGTAACTATAATTAAATTGCTAGAAAAATAAGCAAAATCCCTTAATTTAATTACTGTTCCTTACAAAAAGTAATTGCTTAGTAACTAGTTACACCCAACACTGATTTCTTAAATGTGCAAAAAACCATTAATTAACTTATTGAATACGTTTGCAATGAATAATTGTACAGTATGTACAGTAAGTGAAATATTTGCATTATGTGCTATCTGAAAGGTAAAGCAATGTTAAACGCAAATATATATATATAAACCAAATAACCATGCATGGAAAGTGAAGCAAAAATAAATGTTTAATGACTTTTAATATGATAGGCAAAAACACTTTATGTATATTTAATATTTTTAAGGCTGTGTGCCTAAACTGTGTGTATGCAGTATTTTACCACAAAACAAAATCCAGTGTTTTATGTTAGGCTGGTAAATCACACTTTTGCTATTCTTTATGCATTTATTATCTTTCTGTTGTTGAACATGTAGATGAATCCAATTACCGGAGACCATACAAAGCAAAACCATTCAACATCCACTGATTTGCATTTTCCAAAATGTCCTGTATACAATAAATCAGACTGTATTAAATACTGCATCCCATAATGCAGTGCAATACAATGACATTTATTATCTACAATTAACAATCTACTTTATTAAAAATAAAGACACTACACAAAACTGAATTAAAGTTTTTTATTTATGTAGAGATGATAACTGGATGCCACACGTCATGTGATGAGGTCAACAATGTAGCACACAACCTACTTTCATATACTATTTTTGACAATAGTATGCAATATAGTGTATCCTGTGCATCATTCATTTAGTAAGGTAGTTTCCTATTTCAAACACAGTCCAGATAAACCAACAACAATTCTGTCCTTTGATTTAAAAAGAAATTTTTCATAACTAAAGACAAAATAAGTTATCGTAAAACCAATTTATGCAAAATACTTTAAATACATTGTGAAATGTTTGATTACAGTTTGCAAGTTTCCTGTTTTCCTTTTGGTTAAAAAAGATCAAGCCCTGTTTAAAGCCATACATGTACAGACCCGACGACTTTGCGATTTTCTTTTATCAGTATAATTAGGTCTTATTTCTATAAAGCTACATACATCAAAACACATATGGTCCACACTTACAGTCTAACGTACACAATCCTCAGTGTGTTACTGTATATATCACAGTGCTGTGGCAAACATTGCACATGTGATGGGTTAAGTGTTAATGAATTATTGCATCCAATAATATTAATAATATCAAATCAGATCAATGGTTTAATACCAATAAATCACCTTTGGAGAAAGGTACTACTCTAAATAATGGCTTCCCAGCAAGCAATAGCCATCATCGGTTGTACGAATACAGTATTGCTCCTTTTAAAATACTTTTAAATTGATGTTTCTTTAGTTGTGTGATCCCTGGTAAAACATAGTATTGATATACAGTTATATATAAGCCATCAGACTATTGCATACTGTGCCCAGATACCAAACTCTACCAACAACCCTGTCAACAAACACAAATGCAATGCATTTTCTGTTTTCAATGTTTTTTTTATTGCCATTGCATAATCCATTAGTAATTCTGTGCTTTAAATATCCCACATGGGACAGCCAGTGGTAAAAACCGTCTCAGATATTTGCTATCAGTGATGTAAAATCTGCAATGGTTTGTTGCAACAGAACTCTGAATTTGAGTCTGTTTATACTGCAAAATGTCTTGTAATGTTTTCATTAACCGTTTGATAGCCGATTAAAGATGTACTGCCGCAGTAACGCATACAATGTTTCATGCTATGGAAAATGTCTTTCGTCAATGCAAATCTAAATATTTTATGCAGTGTTTGGTCAAGACATTGCAAGCGCCTGGTCCCGTTGTATAGCTATACTTAATATTATGTGTATACAAAGGAGAAATGCAATACCTAGTCAATCAGATGCGTTACAATACAGACAGTTAACTACAGTATTAAAAAACCCACCAAGGGGACGCAATAAATAGCGCAATAAATTACAGTACTGAATGACGATGTAATCGATCTTGTTTTTCCATTCGGTACCATGTTTGGACTTAGTACTCAAGTCTACTACAATAAACTTCTCTATAAAAATAACGCTGCTTTTTTCCTGCAGCTCTGCACCCTTAACTTCATATTAAATGAACACTGAGTTTTAAAAGTAAAGAATGTCAAAACAGACCACTTAAAGAGTAAATGTTAAGAGTTACCCGAGCAGGCGGCAAATGAGGTGCACTGAATCGTTTCAAGGTGCCTCAGTTTTAAAGCAGATATGTGGCCATCAGGCAGGACTAAATGTTGTGCAAGGTTCTCATTAATATCCGACAACGTCCTCTTCTCATCAGGTCACATGAGGTACCAAGCAGCAAATCCGGCTAAAGCGGCTATCCAGGCAGCCAACAGGACTTGACCGGACGGACTTTTGAGCACGCTAACGGCCATTTGAAAAATACAAGCCGATCCTCCAGAAGCAGCTGAAAGAGAGAATTTAAATATGAAAACTGACAATAGGAAAATGTGCAATACTACGTTTTTGCATGCTGTTTTGATTCTCTTGTTAATGTGACATCACACTGATAAAGCCCCGCCCACTGCCACTGACTGACAGTCTTGCCCTTAGCGAGTTGTACGCTGTTTGCCCTATCTAAATAGTGATATACTTTTGTCTCTGTTCGCAGGAATCTTGGTGGGTGTATTGACAGATATGTGGTCATGCTTACCCGCTTTGGCAGCGTAGTACGGACACTGGCTGATGTCTCCCTGCATTTCACCATGAACGGGAGCTGAATCCAAAACGTCATCCTGAAGGGTTTTTCCAACCTCGGCTAGTTCCCCAAAAACCTGCGGGAAACACAAAAGCATCTTTACAGTACACATGTAATACAGTACATTGGATACAAAGTCTGATGATGTCATACTGTGTGTTACATGAACTAGATAGACGCTGTAGTAGACAATAAACACTTGTTAGTTGATGTAAGTCTGATGATGTGAATGAATAGGTTTGACCTCATTTAATTTGAAAGCTTTTCTTTAATCTGATGTGAGGACAAAGCTCTCCATCTGCTCATGGGCCGAACTGAAAACCATCTCTCATCTTTCATTACATTGTCAAGGGAGACAGATTCACATTAACAGTCATATCAGATTCAGAAGCTACAAATCTCCTGCAGGCAACAATGTGTTTGTATTAAATTAATTAAATTGCATTAAATTAAAGGATTAGTTTACTCATTTTCAATATTAAAATATGTTATTACCTTAACTAAGAAGAGTTGATACATCCCTCTATCATCTGTGTGCGTGCACACAAGCGCTGGAGCGCGCTGCGACACTTCGATAACATTTACCTTAGCCCCATTCATAACATAACATAGTTTAATATTGAAAATGAGTAGACTATTCCTTTAATGCTAACGAGAGGTCGTATTATCACCAAATGTTGATTTGCACTGAAAGAGTTTATGTACTGTAAGGGAAAACCACCAGTTGGCCCAACGACGGAAACCAATCGGCAAGGCGAAGGGTCCTTGCCATAGACTATAAAAAAGATGGATGACGCAACGTCGCATCCCTCCATTGTAAGAGTTGAAGCCAAAAATGTCCAACCATGGTTGCCGCCATGTTACATAAAAACGTCAGTTTGGAGCCAAGGTATGCGCAGAAGGAATCGTCCATGGAGCCAGAGGCGGAGCCGCGGTATCAAACTTCCGCCCAAACACTCACGCGCCCAATTCATCCACGGCCATCATAACGTCACACCCCGTTTCTATAGCATCAAATTACAAGCTAAAATAAAACATATCACAAAAAAAGAACAATTGTACATATATCAGCGTGATATCAACTAGTGTACCTTAAAGGATTAGTCCATTTTCTTAAAAGAAAAATCCAGATAATTTACTCACCACCATGTCATCCAAAATGTTGATGTCTTTCTTTGTTCAGTCGAGAAGAAATTATATTTTTTGAGGAAAACATTGCAGGATTTTTTTCATTTTAATGGACTTTAATAGAGCCCAACATTTAATACTTAACTCAACACTTAATAGTTTTTTTCAACAGAGTTTCAAAGGACTATAAACAATCCCAAACGAGGCATAAGGGTCTTATCTAGCAAAACGATTGTCATTTTTGACAATAAAAATAACAAATATACACTTTTAAACCACAACTTCTCGTCATGTAGATCCGGTCGTGATGCCCAGCTGACCCCACGCAATACGTCATGACGTCAAGAGGTCACAGAGGACGAACGCGAAACTCCGCCCCAGTGTTTACAGTGTTGAGAAAGAGGACCGTTCCTACGTTGTTGTATGTCAACTGATACTAATTAATGTCTTTGTGTCAGTTTATTGTTTACAAGGGTCCACAAATGTGCGTTTTATATATGTAACACGTGACCTCCCTACGTCACTACGCGTTTACGTTAGGTCACGCTGGACCGGACTTAGACGAAAAGTTGTGGTTTAAAAGTACATATTTGTTATTTTTCTTGTCAAAAATGACAATCGTATTGCTAGATAAGACCCTTATGCCTCGATTGGGATCATTTAGAGTCCTTTGAAACTCCGTTGAAAAAAACTGTTAAGTGTTGAGTTAAGTATTAAATGTTGGGCTCTATTAAAGTCCATTAAAATGAGAAAAATCCTGCAATGTTTTCCTCAAAAAACATAATTTCTTCTCGACTGAACAAAGAAAGACAACAACATTTTGGATGACATGGTGGTGAGTTAATTATCTGGATTTTTCTTTTAAGAAAATGGAATATTCCTTTAAAGGACCAAAACCATCTCCTATTTGTTTGAATAGAGAGGGCGGGGTTTATGAATTGTACTGCAGCCAGCCACCAGGGGCGATCAAAGAGCCAGAGGCTTCACTTTTTAAGACTAAAGGGCGATTTATAGTCGTGTGTAGGTCCTACGGCGTAGCCGCGATGGCTTAGGTTCCGCGTCGGTTTTCATTTATACTTTTGCGTCGTCCTCTGCGTCGACGTGCAAACACACCCGCAGACCGCTGGTAGGCAGCAACCACGCATGTAACCACAGTAGCAGCAGAAGAAGTCACAGCAGAAGAAGCTTGGCAAGTTAACCCACAAACGAAGAAGAAATAGCAACTTGTTGTGTATGATTTGAGAAGACCAGCAATGATGGAAGTAAATAAACAGCGACTTTTGATGCAGTTTGAGTTAAATCACTCCTCAACTAGGCTCATCTTTGTTTTCACCGTCACAAACGGAAATACCTATGACGCAGTTTTTTTACCTGACGGGAGGGGTTCTGGTGGACCAATCACAGCGCTTGCAGTTCGCGTAGATCTGACGCGCTGTTAAAAATTTTGTGAGGTGCGCGTCAGGCTACGCAGAGCTACGCACAGGCTACGGATAGCCTACGGCGTAGCTACGGCATAGGATCTACGCACGACTATAAATCGCCCTTTATGAGGCACACCCGGTCCTTGCGTGTTCTGTATTTTCCAGCGCTTACTGATGATGTTTTAACAGACATTCTGGTGTGTATATGCATGAAGATGTGCTTTTTGAAGACCAAATGTAACTCAATGGAAGCAAAAGAAGTGTTTTGGGGACCAGGCATAGAGAATTCTCTTCCCTATGAAGAGATGTGACATTTGACCCCAGCACCCATACTGTGTTTTTCAAGGGGCACCGTTTGGTCAGGGTCTTACAGTACTTGGAAAATATAGATATAAATACATAGATTCCTCATTCGACAGGTCCAGTTGGGAATGTCACTCTGGGATTTCCAGGATACCACAACAGCCTATGTTTGTAAACCTTGCCGTGATTTAAATGACTGAATAAATAAGATAACCCTTCATGGGTAAGAGGGTTGCCAGATCTGCGTAACATAACCAACCCAATGACCGTAGCCTCAAAAAAACATTACTTTATAAATAAAAATAATCCTACCTTAATGTTAACAGTCGATAAACAAAATCTTTTCAAATTTAACCCGCAGAAAAAAACGATAAATGTCAACAGTTTTAAACAGTTTTTCAATATTTTACCATGTTCTTACCTCAACTTAGCCGAATTAATACACACCTATCTTTTTTCAATGCATGCACTTAAAGGTGACATAGAATGATTGAACGGGGTATTTATCCTTGTTCTGTGATGTGACATGTAGACAATTTTTTTTGTTTGGGTCTGTAATGCCTTAGAAGCTTCCTAAAAACCTCTCTCAGATAGCTTTATTAGGGTGGGGAATTTTAAACAAGTGGTTTTCCACCTATTTGGCTCCCCCTACTGGCTTAACTTGCAATCTCATTACTGATTGGCTGACTTTGCTGCCACTCAAAAATGTAGCCAATTATTTTAAAGTGGAGGGGCAGTGAGATGCCTGTGATGTCATAAGCATCAGTTTTTCAGATTGGGCTGTTTTCTGGCTGACATTTCTAAAAGAGGAATTTCTATGAGACTGAGATGTTTAGCATGTCTAGCACTTTTTGTATGTTCGTGAATGCGGGTAGACTACCATTATTCAACAAAGACAAGGTAAAAATGGTTTTTCATTCTCTGTCCCATTTAATCTTTGTACAGCGCGTCGTGATTGTGTTAGCATTTAGCCTAGCTCCATTCATTCCTTAGGATCCAAAGAGGGATGAATTTAGAAGCCACCAAACACTTCCATGTTTTCACTATTTAAAGACATCGACCTCGACGCACAGTCACATCATCACTCCTAACTCCTCCCCTTTTGGCTCAAACTTGCGTCAACATTATTGCCCCCGAGGTCAAAGTGCTGCAAACTAAGTGCTCTATACAATATCGATATACAAACTTACTCATGTAACTACTCCTGTAACAGTCATTAAATAGGGAAAACATGGAAGTGTTTGGTGGCTTCTAAATTCATTCCTGTTTGGATCCTAAGGAATGAATGGGGCTAGGCTAAATGCTAACACATTCAAGACGCACTGTACAATGATTAAGTGCACGTATTGAAAAAAAGATTTGTATGTGTTATTTCATCTAAGTTGAGGTAAGAACATGGTAAAATATCGAAAACGGTGGTGTTTTCCTTTAAATTAACCCGTTTTTGCAGGAACACATCAAACATTGCAACACTGGTTTGGACCATTCCAATATAGCAGAGACTTATTTATAGCGGTCCATAGAGAGAGCCGCTAATGAGATCTATGTATATATGGCTTTTAAAACTTCAAAATAGATCTCTGAACTACAATACAATTACTTATAAACCTAATAACATGAACATATGATATAAGCGTCCACACAGATACCAAAGATGTATATATATAGTGTACAGATAATCCATCTATCATATGACATCATAAGCTACACCTTACCTCCATATTAAAGTTAAAGGCACGGATGGCTTCCTCCACGACCTTCTCTTTGGTGGTCACGTCCAGCTCCAGCTCATTCATACGGCTACGGTACAGCTGCTTAAAAGCTTTGGCGTTGTGGATGCCATCAAACTGATAGAAGTTCAGCCCTTCTCCAGTGGACGGCAGTTTCATAGCCCGCTGGGCGACCTTCCTCAACACCTGACCGCCCGAGAGGTCGCCCATATAGCGGGTGTAAGCGTGAGCCACCAGGAGCACAGGATCCTCCCGGCCGATCTCGTGGATGCGACTCACGTAACGTTCAGTGGCCGGAGAGCAGCTGATCTGAGTTTCCCAGTCTTCACCGTAGAAGTATTCCAGATCCCGAGCCAGAGCATCCCGACGATTGAGCTCGTTGGGAAAGTAGAGGGGAGCGAACTGTGGGTGATCTTTATTTCTCTCGATCTCCTCTTCCATAGCAGCGTAAGTGAAGTATAAAGCCACGTGACCAAGCTGACAACACAAACACAGATCAAGATCTCAGTCTGAAGACATACATCACATAAGTAATCTTGTTGGTTCATGGTGCTACCTTAAAAAGCTCTTTACGAATTCGTCCCCTCAGGAAATCCTTCACAAACTGGGTGTTTTCTGCCTTCTCGTGAACTTCTTTGGTTCCCGCAGCCAACATCTCAGAGAGATCTGTAGGTCTGTGGGATTTACAAAATGTCTATGTGTTCACAATCATGACTGAAGTGCAAGTAATGTTTATATTCTCTATATAAGCATATATATTAAATCCTATAATATGCACCTGAGGACTGTAACTCCTCCCTCTTCATACATGGCTCCTCCTCCTCCGTTAGCTGTGCTCTTCCCATTGGCTGCATCTTCTGCCTTTATTGCAGACATTCCACTGACTTCTGTTTAATCTCTCTTGACAGTTTGACGCAACATTACAAAGTTAGTTTCATATCTTACATTAAAAACGAGTTAAAAATGTACATGAAAAATTATATTTACCTTCAGAAAACATCACACTAATATCACTAACTAGTATTATTTTTATTTATTTTGGAAAATGTTATGAAAAATGATTAATTCATGAACAAAGAAAGACGAGGGAAGACGGCAATCATGGATCAACGCTATGTGAAGGGAGGTTTGGCGTTTACATAATAACGTTAGTTTTGTGTAGTTTTTGATACGCTTTAGCTATGACATATGAACTAAGGTAATCTTGTATACTCACTGTATATCGTTGCATATACTCTATAGCATTATGCATATATATACTCACTCTATAGTAGGGCTGGGCAAAAAAATAGATTTTCCGATTAATCGTTTGTTTTTACGTGGTCGATTCAAAAGCGATTCTCAAAGGCCATGAATCGAATTTTTTTTATGAAATAACCTGATCCTGTTTGATCAAGGAATGCGACTGTTCTTACTTTTTTCAGCATAAATTTTTCATCTTGCATCAAAATTTTATTGTATTTAACATAATTGTATGCATTTTAAAATTAGAGATGGGTTCTGTTTTAATCTACCCAAGTGTACCAAAAATAAAAGAGTTTAATATACAGGTTTGTGGCTATTAATTTATTTTTATTAATTACCCACTTGTAAACGTATGTTCACTGTTCCTTTTTATAAATATATTATTTTTTATAAATATAGTATTTGTATTAAATCTAAATTCATTGAGTTGAATCGAGAATCGAGTTTAAAAACCGGAATCGGAATCGTAAATCGAACCGAGAATCGAAATTGAATCAATTTGATAGCTTGTGAATCGAAATCGAATTGATCTGGAACATCTGAATCGATACCCAGCCCGACTCTATAAAAATACATATAATCAATCTATACCATTATGCATATACTCACTTTATGGCATTATATATACTCACTCTATAGCATTATGCATATACTCACTTCATAGCATTACATATACTCACTCTGTAGCAATTTTAATAAGTATTTAGTAGTGCTGGGCAAAGATTAATCGTGATTAATCGCATACAAAATAAAAGTGATTTTTTTTGCATAATATATGAGTGTGTACAATATGTGTGTGTGTGTGTAGTTAAATATACATAATAATTACACACAGTACACAAAAATATATTATGCAAAAAAAATCACTTATTTTGTACGCAATTAATCTTTGCCCAGCACTAGTATTTAGGAACAGAAATCGAATTAAATGAATAATAACACGGTCTTCTTTATTCTATAAAGTAAATATAATTGTAATTAATCTTTTTAAAGCTACAGAAGTGATTTTCCTTTGTCTTCTGTTGTTTGATTAACATAATGACACAAACATAAGCAGATTACACTCTCTGTGCTCAAATTTGCGCTCAAATTGTTTAAAAAGGCTTGAATGTTGACATTTGCAAGGTTTAGAAACACGTGCAAATGATATATCATAGTTATTTATTTCTGAATGTAGTGTATTTGAGCGATAAGTATTAAAGAGATTATTGTAATTTATGCGTGATTTCTTCTGCTTTTATTTTGTGACTGGGTGGGCCAGCCGTCAATCTGAGTGGGTCAGTGCCACCCTGGCCTCTATGTAGCCTAGCCACTGATGTTAAGTACTAATAAAGTTAATAATACAAATAATTTCAAAAACTAGGGATGCACCGATACCACTTTTTTGGAATACGAGTATGAGTACGAGTACTTGCATTTCAGTACTTGCCGATACCGATACTGAGTACTTAATAAAAAAACATGATTTAAATTTACAGGTAACAGCTTTAGTCATATAATTTAACAAAAAACAAAGGACTAGTTTTTCAGTTTGTTGTAAACTCTGCCTCTTTGGACAACACAAGAGGCATTAACCCCTTACACGCCGCTCAAACATAGACATTTCTCAGACCATGGTATCGATTCCAGGTATCGGGGGACTTTTAACGAGTACGAGTACTTTAGAAAATGTGGTATCGAGGCCGATACCCGATACCAGTATCGGTGCATCCCTATCAAAAACATGTATTTTTATTCGTTTTAATGTTTTTATCAGTAATATTCTATGCAAAATAATACTACTGTTAAAAACATTCAAACGAATAAAAAAGAAATGTTTTTGAAGGTAAACATACAAATGTGCTATGAAATTATTTACATATTAAATTAAAATGACAGGGGGTACCCCAAGGGCGCTTGGCTGGCAAAAAGCTCGAAAACACCTACTTTGGTACAAAGTAATTACTAGTTTCCCATAGTAAATTGATAAACTGCAGTAAACAGTGTAGAATATTTTAATATATAATATTGTTATGTTAAAAACAATATAGTATCTAGGAAGTTTACTGTAGTAAATGCTCACAAATACTACAGTATTTTTTTCATGTGGGTGTCACCCATCACTTGGAATAGATGACAAACATGACCTGAAAAGGAAATTATGTCACTTTTGTCAGTGATTTACCACCTGAATGTAACTGCTAGGCTTTTATCTAATGTTCTTACTACAAGCCAAAAATCTCTCATTGACAGCAGACTGTTAGAAATAACAGGCATGCAGTGAGAGCAGCCAGACATTCAATGTGAACCTTTAGTCTTTCAGCAGAGTAAAACTGTGTTTGTGTCAGTAAATAACAAAACACAAAAGAGCAGCGATGACCATTATTCAACAGCATTCTGGTGTTTGCCAGAAACACAAAACAAAAATTATCACAGTCACACTCGTCTTATGTCAACAAATCAAATCATTACATCAGTACAATATCATTGTCTAACGTTAGACGAATAACGTTCAATGTAAAGAATCAATGCGACACTACGTGACGTCGTTAAGCAAAAGTATTTTTCATAAAGTCTCATTTACTTACAGTCAGTTCGCCAGAAATCTTCCTATGAATGATAGCGATAATATTAATCGATCCGATCAATCTGAAAGAATGTTAATATAGTTGTTAATCTAGTGCCAGTTGGATGGATGCGCGTGCGCTTTTGTCACCTTCTTTACTAACACAAAACAGGAAGTAGCGGAATGAACCACGTGCCGTCAGAGCGGCTTCTTAAAGGCGCCGCGACCCTGAAATTCAAAGCGCACAGTATTGTGTACAGTAAACACACAGTTATCAGTCTTTTGTATTACTTTTATTTCCATTCACACACTTTTCATTAGGATCATAGAAAATAACAGTTACAAGAAAATATGATCAAAAGGAAGGGTTTCCAAATCCAACACGTGCCTGCAGGTCATGAATCTCCTGCAGAAGAGATTCTTTCTGTAAATTCATCTGTGGAAACAAAAACACATAATGAGATATATTTCAAAACCACTTCAAGCTAAAACTAGAGTAAGTAACGCAAAGGTCATTGGATTGATCCCAGGGAACACACATACAGATGAAAGTCTTACACTGTAAATCATATTGGATAAAATCATACACCAAATGCATAAATGTAAATATAATGTAATTAAATAATACAAACCTTTATAGCATATTTATATGACTGTTCAGCCTCAAGCTTTTTACCAGCCTGAAAGGACAAACATTACAAAGAATGAAATATACTCCATACATGTAGAACATATAAATGAAGACTTATTTAATTGTAATAGTTGATGTATAAAAACAAAGAAGTGCAAATTGAGGAACTAAATGAAAAGGTGCATTAATATGCATCATGACATCACATACCCGTAAACAGACTAAAGCCAGGAAGCCCCAAACCTCAGCGTTCCTGTTGTTTAGTGCATTAGCTTCAGTCAGGGCATCTTCAGCCTCTGTTAGTTCATCCAACTAAAATCATAGCAAGCAAATACAGATCATTAACATGCAGAACTAAGCTGGAATATCACAAAAGGCACTGAATGTCTGATTTTATTATAGATAAATACTAACCCTATAGCATTAAATATACTCATTCTATACCATAATAAATACTCTATAGTATTATGCATATATACTCACTCTATAGCATTATAAAAACTTAATCTATAGCAGTATATATACTCACTTTATAGAATTATATATACTTCCTCCATAGCATTATGCATATATACTCACTCTATAGCATTTCATATACTCACTCTGTAGCATTATGCACACTTAATCTATAGCATTATAAATACTTAAACTATAGCATTATATACTTACTTTATAGCATTATATATACTTCCTCCATTGCATTATGCATATATACTCACTCTATAACATATACTCACTCTATAGCATTATATATACTTAATCTATAGCATTATATATACTTCCTCCATTGCATTATGCATATATACTCACTCTATAACATATACTCACTCTATAGTATTATATATACTTCCTCCATTGCATTTTGCATATATACTCACTCTATAACATATACTCACTCTATAGCATTATATATACTAATTTTATAGAATTATATATACTTCCTCTATAGGATTATGCAGATATACTCACTCTGTAGCATTATGCACACTTACTCTATAGCATTATAAATACTTAATCTATAGCATTATATATACTTCCTCCATTGCATTATGCATATATACTCACTCTATAACATATACTCACTCTATAGCATTATATATCCTTTCTCCATTGCATTATGCATATATATACACTCACTCTATAACATTCTAAATACTTAATCTATAGCATTATATATACTTACTTTATAGCATTATATATACTTCCTCCATTGCATTATGAATATATACTCACTCTATATCATAGTCACTCTATAACATTCTAAATACTTAATCTATAGCATTATATATACTTACTTAATAGCATTATATATACTTCCTCCATTGCATTATGAATATATACTCTATAGCATTCTAAATACTTAATCTATAGCATTATATATACTTACTTTATAGCATTATATATACTTCCTCCATTGCATTATGAATATATACTCACTCTATAGCATTATAAATACTTAATCTATAGCATTATGCATATATACTCACTCTGCATTATGCACACTTACTCTATAGCATTATAAATACTTATTCTATAGCATTATATATACTAATTTTATAGAATTATATATACTTCCTCTATATGATTATGCATATATACTCACTCTGTAGCATTATGCACACTACTCTATAGCATTATAAATACTTAATCTATAGAATTATATATACTTACTTTATAGCATTATATATCCTTTCTCCATTGCATTATGCATATATATACTCACTCTATAACATATACTCACTCTATAGCATTCTAAATACTTAATCTATAGCATTATATATACTTACTTAATAGCATTATATATACTTCCTCCATTGCATTATGAATATATACTCTATAGCATTCTAAAAACTTAATCTATAGCATTATATATACTTACTTTATAGCATTATATATACTTCCTCCATTGCATTATGAATATATACTCACTCTATAGCATTATAAATACTTAATCTATAGCATTATGCATATATACTCACTCTGCATTATGCACACTTACTCTATAGCATTATAAATACTTATTCTATAGCATTATATATACTAATTTTATAGAATTATATATACTTCCTCTATATGATTATGCATATATACTCACTCTGTAGCATTATGCACACTACTCTATAGCATTATAAATACTTAATCTATAGAATTATATATACTTACTTTATAGCATTATATATCCTTTCTCCATTGCATTATGCATATATATACTCACTCTATAACATATACTCACTCTATAGCATTCTAAATACTTAATCTATAGCATTATATATACTTACTTTATAGCATTATATATCCTTTCTCCATTGCATTATGCATATATATATACTCACTCTATAACATATACTCACTCTATAGCATTCTAAATACTTAATCTATAGCATTATATATACTTTCTTTATAGCATTATATATACTTCCTCCATTGCATTATGAATATATACTCACTCTATAGCATTATAACTACTTAATCTATAGAAATATATATATACTCACTTTATAGCATTATATATGCTTCCTCCATTGCATTATGAATATATACTCACTCTATAGCATTATAAATACTTAATCTATAGCATTATGCATATATTCTCACTCTGCATTATGCACACTTACTCTTTAGCATTCTAAATACTTAATCTATAGCATTATATATACTTACTTTATAGCATTATATATCCTTTCTCCATTGCATTATGCATATATATACTCACTCTATAACATATACTCACTCTATAGCATTATAAATACTTAATCTATAGAATTATATATATGCTCACTTTATAACATTATATATGCTTCCTCCATTGCATTATGCATATACACTCACTCTGCAGCATTATACATACTTACTCTATAGCATTATGCATATATACTCACTCTATAGCATTACATATACTCACTGTATAGCTTTATATATACTTCCTCTAAAGCATTATGCATATATACTTACTCTATAGCATTACATATACTCACTCTGCAGCATTATATGAAGAGTTTTGTTCCAAAACGAGATAAATCTCTTTTCAAGATTTTTGTCAAAACATATTTATTGTTTTATTGTGCTACTTAGCTGTATGTTTTTATTATGAAGGCTTAAATCAAAACAAACCAACAGCAATTTGATTGATTGATTACTCTATAGCATTATATATACTCACTCTATACCATTATGCGTATATACTCACTCTATAGCATGCTGTTCCCAGCCCAAGCCATGTAAGACAAGAGGGAGAGCTTCTGCATGCTTGCAGGAATGTAGATTTGGCTTTTTTATACTACAATGAGTTAAAACACACACACATTAAAATTGTCATTTAAAAAGTTACTCTACATTACTCTTAAATATAAAATTCAGGGATGCCAACTCAGAGTTGAAAAAGAGAAGACATTCATAAAAAAACATGTTTTTATTTTTTGTATTAAAGAATTACGTTTCTAATACTAATATTTAATTTTAGATATGTAATTATTTAACCTGTAGAAACTTTAATTAAACAATCTGGGCAAATTAGCTTAAAAAGACTGCAAGGTCAGAATCTGTGTATAAAGCACACAAACTTCCTAAATCTGAACTCCATCTTACCTCTCCATCCTGCAGATAGATTGAACCCAGGCGGAGATATATTGAGTGTTTGTCCGAAGCATCCAGAACAGAGTCCAGTGTCCGTTCATAGCAGCTCTGAGCTTGAGAGAAATCCCTTCTCATGTAATGCAGGTGACCCCACAGGGCCCATATATCTGGATCCTATGGGAATCACATTTACATAAAAGCATCCAAAGTCTCAGAATTTAAGCATTTCATCATACAGCCATCTAAGAATAAGCACACCTCATAGTTGTCCATCAGTGCCTCTCTCAGGCTCTCCTCAGCACTGCTATGATCTCCTCTCAGCAGCTGTAGCTGGGCCAGAGCGAGATGATATGAGCCAAGTCCACGATCGGGAGAGAGAAGCTCTTGTGCCAGCGCCCGCTGTGCCATCTGGATCACACCAAACACAATCATATCGTCATTTTTATCACTTTGTTTGTATTTGACGCACTTTCCACGAAACAATAGGTTTTATTTTATATGAAAAGATCAAGAAAAGTGTGACTAGGCTCTTTATTTAGTACTTCTGACCTGTAAAGCATAGTTCTGCAATAGAAATCGCACAGTCTCCATGTATATGGTGGTTTTGACACTGGAGGGGGAAATTTGATGACGTGCTTCTTGTTTACAATCCTGGATGATCTGAAGTTTGTTTTCTTTATTCAGAGTTTCTCCACCTATAAAGCAAATGTTCATAGATCACCTATGGGCTTTTGGCACTGAGCAGATGAAGAAGTCACCTGTCTCCTCAGACTTGCCAGCTGTGGTTTTGTCCTCCTGTTGCTTCTTCTCACCAGACTCAGTGTGAGGATGAGAGGTTATCTCTGTCCCACACATTGGCCTGTTCTGCAGGACTGAACTAAGCTGTTTATTGGCCTCCAGAAAAGCCATTTCGGCTTGGATGGACTTATCCTGAGACTGGCAAAACAGACCTGAAACCATATTCAGAAAGTTTCTCAGCATTATATTTAAAAAGTAATATTTCATAACCCAAATGCTCTTTTTCCAAAATCCCACCTAATACGGTCCAGGCAACCACATTGCTGGGCTCAACACATGTGGCTCTTTCAAAGAAGGTCTCAGCATCCTCATAACGTCCATTTATCTCTGACAGGACCCCACACATGATCAAACTGCACAAAGCAGAACAAAGGCCAGTTAAATAAGATTTCAGCGCTATATTTAGATGTGACTGTAATGTACCAGAGCTCTTCTCATTATTTAACCTGGATGTGTGTGTTTGATCAATGGACAGGGCCTGCTGGAAACACTCCTCTGCTTTAATGTGCTCAGCGGTCCGCATGTAAAATGCCCCATAATCAAACCAGTGGGACGGGTCACTGCCGTCTCGAACCAGACACTACACAAAAAAAACATTCTCAACCGTCACATCTTGAAATTTCTTATAACACCAATGTTAGTTTTATCTTAAAAATGTTGTTACAGACTTCAGCAATTCAATTTCTATAATCATTTTATTCAAGTCAGTAAATGTAGGAAGTTTACCTCTTGATAATACTGTGCGGCCTGCTGGTAGTCTGTGTTGAGTTCGGCCTCTTTGGCGAAGAGTTTGAGCTGAGAGCAGCTTAGCAGAGGCTCATGATGTGTGTCTTGAGAATCCACTGAAAGAGTCTGATTCAGATGAACATGAATCAGAGAGAAGAGTCTGATTCAGTTGAACATGATTCAAAGTGCAGAGTCTGATTCAGGAGAACATAGGCTTGTTCGACTTCATGCAGCGCCGCAAGAACCGACAGCCAGATGATGTCAAAGAATGAGAGCAATTCATAAAATCATACAAAGGAGTTTAAATTGCTCTCGCTGAACTTTGACGTCATCTGGTTGTCGGTTCTTGCGGTGCCGCATGAAGTCGAACAAGCCTAATGATTGAAAAATCAAAGTTTAATTCAGAGAAACATGATTCAGAGACCAGAGTCTGATTCAGGAGAACATGATTCAGAGGTCAGAGTCTGGTTCAGAAGAACATGATTGAAAGAGAAGAGTCTTATTGAAAACAAAATGATTCAAAGTGAATTCAGAGCAGAGTCTAATTCAGAAGAGCATGATTCAGATATCAAAGTCTGATTCAGACAAACGTAATTCAGAGAGAAGATTCTGATTCAGAAGAACATGATTCAGAGAGCAGAGTCTGATTCAGAAGAACATGATTGACAGAGAAGAGTCTGATTCAAAACAAAATGATTTTCAAAACAAAATGATTCAAAGTGAATTCAGAGCATAGTCTGATTCAGAGGAACATGTTTCAGAGAGCAGAGTCTGATTCAGAGGAACATGTTTCAGAGAGAAGAGTCTGATTCAGAGAAACATGATTTAGAGAGAAGAGTCTGATTCAGAGGAACATGATTCAGAGAGAAGATTCTGATTCAGAAGAACATGATTCAGAAAAAAGAGTCTGATTCAGAAGAATATGATTGACAGAGAAGAGACTGATTCAAAACAAAATGATTCAAAGTGAATTCAGAGCATAGTCTGATTCAGAGGAACATGTTTCAGAGGGCAGAGTCTGATTCAGAGTAACATGATTCAGAGAGAAGAGTCTGATTCAGAAGAACATGATTTAGAGAGAAGAGTCTGATTCAGAAGAACATGATTCAGAGAAAAGATTCTGATTCAGAAGAACCTGATTCAGAGAGAAGAGTCTGATTCAGAGTAACATGTTTCATAGAGTAGAGTCTAAATCAGAGGAAAATGTTTCAAGAGAGCAGAGTCTGATTCAGATGAACAAGATTCAGATATCAAATCTGATTCAGAGAAACATGATTCAGAAAAAAGAGTCTGATTCAGAGGAACATGATTCAGAGAGAAGAGTCTGATTCGGAGGAACATAATTTAAAAAGAAAAGTGTCTGAATCAGAGGAACATGATTGAAACATCACAGTCTGATTCAGAGTAATATGATGATTCAGAGAGCAGAGTATGATTCATAGTAATGTGATTTAGAGAGCAGAGCCCGATTCAGAGGAACATGTTTCAGGGGGAAGAGTCTGATTCAGAAGAAAATGATTCAGAGAGAAGAGTCTGAATCAGAGGAACATAATTCAGAGAGAAGAGTCTGATTCAGAGGAACATGATTCAGAGAGAAGAGTCTGAATCAGATTAACAAGATTCAGATATCAAATCTGATTCAGAGAAACATGATTCGGAAAGAAGAGTCTGATTCAGAGGAATATGATTCAGAGAGAAGAGTCTGATTCGGAGGAACATAATTTAAAAAGAAAAGAGTCTGAATCAGAGTAACATGATTCAAACATGAAAGTCTGATTCATAGTAATATGATGATTCAGAGAGCAGAGTATGATTCATAGTAATATGATTTAGAGAGCAGAGCAGATTCAGAGGAACATGTTTCAGAGGGAAGAGTCTGATTCAGAAGAAAATGATTCAGAGAGAAGAGTCTGAATCAGATGAACAAAATTCAGATATCAAATCTGATTCAGAGAAAAATGATTCAGAGAGAGGAGTCTGATTCAGAGTAATATGATTCAGAGAGCAGAGTCTGATTCAGATGAACATGATTCAGAGAGCAGAGTCTGATTCAGATGAACATGATTCAGAAGAAGAGTCTGATTCAGAGGAACATGATTCAGAGAAAAGAGTCTGATTCAGATGAACACGATTCAGATATCAAATCTGATACAGAAAAACATGATTCAGAGAGAAGAGTCTGAATCAGAGGAACATAATTCAGAGAGCAAAGTCTGATTCAGACGAACATGATTGACAGAGCAGAGTCTGATTCAAAGGAACATGGTTTAAAAAGAGCAGAGTCTGATTCGGAGGAACATGATTCAGAAAGAAGAGTCTGGTTCAGAGGAACATAGTTCAAAGAGCAGAGTCTGACTCAGACGAACATGATTCAGACATCAAAGTGTGATTCAGAGTAATATGATTAAGAGAAAAGAGTCTGGTTTAGAGCAACATGATTTGGATAAAAGAGTCTAATTCAGTGAAGCATGTTTTAAAGAGCAGATTCTGATTTGGAGAAACATGACTCACAAAGCAGATTCCGATTAAAAAGAACATGATTAAGAGAGCAAAGTCTGATTCAAAACAAAATGATTAAAGGTGAATTCAAAGCAGAGTCTGATTCAGAGGAACATGATTTAGAATGAATTTAGAGCAGTCTGATTCAAAGAAACATGATTCAAAAATGTAAGTATGATTCAAAACAACTTGATTCAGAATGAATTCAGAGCAGTCTGATTCAAAGAACATGATTCAGAGAGCAGAGTCTAATTCAAAGGAACATTACTCAGAAAACAGAGTCTGATTCAAGACTCAAAGTGAATTCAGAGCAGAGTCTGATTCAGAGGAACACAGATACTAACAATACTATAGGAGCTTGCTAGAATGAGCGAATGCACTTGACTCTTCAAAATATACAAAATGTGTGTTGTGTTGTATTATGTGCACCACCTTATTGAGAGCAGCGTGCATCTCATCCACCAGGAACACATAGAGCTGACTTAAGAATGCCTGGAGTTGCTCAGGGCTTGAGAAGGATTCTGTCCTCAACAACTTCTCCCGGACAATCCGTACCACAGAGTACTACAACAACAAAAACAACAAAACAGTCGTGACATCACAAACATGAGTACATTTATTATTACCCACACTTACATATCAACACTTCAGTATTCAGTAACTTAACCCACCTTAATGAGCAGCTGTGTTAACATATGCATACGTCAATCATAAGAGATCATAAAGTATTGTGGTACATAAACAACCTGCATATAGGCACTGTTTCCCAACCACGGGGCCGGGGCCCACAGGGGGGCCTCTAGATGACTTAAAATGATTTTAGTAGCGAATATACATGTGTCTAGTCATTCCAAGCTCTAGATAATTTTATTTAGGGGCGCCTTGAAGTGAAAAAGGTTAGGAAGCACTGTGTTAGGGGACAGAGAGAGGATGGTGACAGTCATATGGTGTTGTTTCAGCATTATAATACAAAATCACCTTCATCTGTTCTTTGAATGCAAAGTATTTCCCAGAGTAGTTGAGTTCTCCGATCAGTCGGGCTTTGCGATGCTCTTGCAGTGTTGGATCCACTGGAATCCCGCCCGGCACAAACGCCTCTCCAAACAGCTGCTGGTACTGATCCAAAACCTGTGCGGCCACGCTCGCTATCTGAGACTGATATTCATGTACTGCCTGACAAAATGCATGAAATGTATTATTGTCATGTGACTCTCTGAGATTCATTCAGGTTATTTATGAGCTATGTTTATAACTCTGCATGTCTAACTTCTGACCACAAGAGAGCATTAGAGATTTCAAATTGACCCGAGATACAGATTGTAAAGGATTTATTAAAACATAAGACGTTGTGTGATTAGGACAGAGATAAAACATGTGACAGAAAGCATACGAAAATAATATTTTTCTTACCCTTTCTGCTCCTGCTGGTCGTCGAGGTAGAGGAGGTCTCGGTGGGATTAACTCCATTACACTGTAATACACAGATCAACATACAAGTAGACAATCGTAAAACCATAAACACAACCAAATATTGAAGACTGAAGATATTAAATGTAAAGTTTAATAATACGCTATTAAAAACTCACTTATCTAAATAAAAAGGGGATCAATAATGAAGCTTAGTGATTGTTGAGGTTCAATACAAAACATACTTTAATTTATAGCATTTGAAAAATAGCTTTATTTAAATAAACATGTATTTTTGGGTATATAGAGGGATTTATTTAAACTACATTAAACATTGCTCTCACATTGGTAAGCTTATATGATGATGACAACAATGCTTATTGTACTGTACGTGATTTACCGTTTGGCCAGCACTTCCGGTGGTCTCTTTGGAACCAGCGGCTTCTCCAAAGCAATTTCAATAACAATGTACGATCTTGATTCTGCGTACATCTGAGAAAACCATTAACTTTCTTTAATTATATAAAAATAATAAAGTTAAATAAAGGTATTTGTGCTTTAATTTATAATTGACAGATGAACCGACCTGTCCCTCCATGTTCACCTGCACCTCCATATCAGGTGGACTGTCGGTCTGAGCAGGTTTCCCCTGTGGATTAGCCTAGATTGAGTTTCAGTTGTGTTTATTTAGTCAAGCATCATTACTGCTCATTCAGGTTAACCTATAAAAATGTCAACTTAAATATTAAACTAATATCCCTAAACATGTAACCCGAAGCAGCCGCCGGATCAGATGTTCAGTTGTTGGAGTGTTTGTGTGTGTTCTCCGTCTCCATCTGCTGCCGGACCACAGGGAGCCTGAGATGGCCAGATGATGCAGAGAAGATGATTCACCACAGACCACGCGGCCGCTAATCTGCTCCAATTACCGCTAATTGCTTTAGAAAGTGTGTCTCAATCACAGATGCAGAGAGGACATCAAACATGACACCCAATGATTCACGGAAAGAGAAAAAGATGCTCAAAACTCCATCATGTCAGATGAATACTAGCATACAGCTTGTGTATGACGTTCTACATGATGGTTTTATTGCTCGGATGTTGCTCTTTTACCTTAACGGTGCCAAAGAATGCAATGAAATGATCTGTTAAATTGTTCCCTGATATCTACATAGAAGTGCAAAATGATCCAGAAACAGTTTTCCACGTCCATTTACAACCTATAGGATTTACCTTTAAATGAAATGGTCTATTAGTACCTTTATTGAAGGGTCATGAATAATACAAGTGACTTTTTTACTTAGTATTTTTGTCTTGTTTTCAGTAAAAATATCTAAAAATTCTTAAATTAAGATGCTTTTTCTTGATGAGCAAAACGACCCAAGAAAATAAGTCTAGTTTTTAGACAAAAAATACAAAATTTAAGTGATTTTTTTGCATAAAAAAAGCAAAAAAAATCTGCTAATGGGGTAAGCAAAAAAAATCTTGAAAATTTTTCTTAAACACTAAATTCAAGAAAAAATTGCTTATCCCATTGGCATTTTTTGTTTTGCTTGTTTTATGCACATAATTACTTAAATTTGATATTTTTGGTCTAAAAACTAGACTTATTTTTTGTGTCGTTTTGCTTATTAAGAAAAAGCATTTTTTTCTTGAAAATCATTTTTTGCAGTGCATACAGTTTTACACTGCAAAAAAATGACTTTCTTACTTAGTATTTTTGTCTTGTTTTCAGTAAAAATATCTAAAAATTCTTAAACGAAGATGCTTTTTCTTGATGAGCAAAACGACCCAAGAAAATAAGCCTAGTTTTTAGACAAAAAATACAAAATTTAAGTGATTTTGTGCATAAACAAGCAAAAAAATCTGCCAATGGGGTAAGCAAAAAAATCTTGAACATTTTTCTTAAACACTAAATTCAAGAAAAAATTGCTTATCCTATTGGTAGTTTTTTTTGCCTTTTTTATGCACAAAATTATTTAAATTTGATATTTTTGGTCTAAAAACTAGACTTATTTTCTTACGTCGTTTTGCTCATCAAGCAAAAGCATCTCCGTTTAAGAATTTGTAGATATTTTTACTGAAAACAAGACAAAAATACTAATAATTTTTTTTTTTGAAAATCATTTTTTGCAGTGCATACAGTTTTACACTGCAAAAATATGACTTTCTTACTTAGTATTTTTGTCTTGTTTTCAGTAAAAATATCTAAAAATTCTTAAACGAAGATGCTTTTTCTTGATGAGCAAAACGACCCAAGAAACTAAGTCTAGTTTTTAGACAAAAACAATACAAAATTTAAGTGATTTTGTGCATAAACAAGCAAAAAAAATCTGCCAATGGGGTAAGCAAAAAATTCTTGAACATTTTTCTTAAACACTAAATTCAAGAAAAAATTGCTAATCCCATTGACAGATTTTTTTGCTTGTTTTATGCACAAAATTACTTAAATTAGATTTTTTTGGTCTAAAAACTAGACTTATTTTCTTGGGTCGTTTTGCTCATCAAGCAAAAGCATCTTCGTTTAAGAATTTCTAGATATTTTTACTGAAAACAAGACAAAAATACTAAGAATTTTTTTCTTGAAAATCATTTTTTGCAGTGCATACAGTTTTACAAAATTACTTAAATTTGATATTTTTGGTCTAAAAACTAGACTTATTTTCTTGGGTCGTTTTGCTCATCAAGCAAAAGCATCTTCTTTAAGAATTGTTAGATATTTTTACTGAAAACAAGACAAAAATATTAAGAATTTTTTTCTTGAAAATCATTTTTTTGCAGTGCATACAGTTTTACACTGCAAAAAAATGACTTTCTTACTTAGTATTTTTGTCTTGTTTTCAGTAAAAATATCTAAAAATTCTTAAATCAAGATGTATTTTCTTGATGAGCAAAATAACCTAAAAAAATACGTCTGGTTTTTAGGGAAAAACTATACAATTGAAGTGAATTTGTGTTTAAAACAAGCTAAATTATCTGCCAATGGGGTTATTAAGTGTTTAAGAAAAACGAAAACTTATTTGTAGATTTTTTTTCTCACCTCATTGGTAGATATTTTTGCTTTAAATTTACTTAAATTATATATATTTTTTGGCTATAAACTAGAGTTATTTTTAATTTAACTTAGGTTATTTTGCTCATCAAGAAAAAGCATCATAATTTAAGAATTTTTAGATATTTCTACTGAAAACAAGACAAAAATACTAAGTAAGAAAGTCATTTTTTGCAGTGTACATTCTTTGGCACCTTTAAAAAATAACACAAATGAGACTTTTTGAGACGTAGTATAGTTTTAATATTGAAATCTTTGATTTTTGCGCACTTTTACATTTTTTTGGTAAGTGATCTTTGTAAGTAAATGTAAATGATAATAAAAAGTAAATGATCACATTTCTGAGATCCCCCTTGAACTTTAGAGGGAGCGAGTCCCCTGAAAAGCCAAAGCCTCCATTTGACTTTCTTGCTGTTACAAAGAACCTCACATAGGTTGATGGTGGGAAAATAAACAGTTTGTTTAGTACCTTTTTGAAAGCATCTTTGTTCCCTGGTGCTCTGAGTTGCTCCTTCAGAACGCTGTGTGTTCTCTGAGCCTGCAGAACAATGGTTTGGGACTTCTTGTTTTTACTCATACAATTACAATGAATAGAGACTGAAGTGTTTATGGTGCCTTTATAAAGCTTGTAAGCTCTATTCATTGTAACTCCATGCAGAAAAACACCAGTGCATTGTTAAAATTACATCTTTTGTGTTCCCCAAAAGAAAAGGCCATACAGGTTTGAAACAACATGCAAAAAACGAAATTTTAATGATATGCTAAACTATATCTTTAATCCAAAAGGGTAACTTTAAAGCAACAGAAAATCTTGTAAAAGAATAAGACATTAATTATGCAATATCATAAGTGACTATAAATCATAAATTCTGAATTTTAATCTGGTTCTTTCCACACACGAGTGTATGTACTGCAAAAAAATGACTTTCTTACTTAATATTTTTGTTTTGTTTTCAGTATAAATTAGTCCTGGGCAAAGATTAATCACCACTAATTGCATACAAAATAAAAGTGCATTTTGCTCATCAAATAATAACTCATTGCATAATATATGTATACACAGACACGTACATATATACATTTCAGAACATTTTTATTTATATATCAATTTTTTTTAATAAATAATAAATAAATATATATACGCATGTAAATGTTTCTTAAATACATACATAAATAAATGTCTGTGTATTTATACATAATAATTACAAACAGCAAACCCTCATATATTATGCAAAAAATCACTTTTATTTTATGTGCGATTAATTGCGATAAATCTTTGCCCAGCACTAGAAATATAGATTTTTTTTAAATGAAGATGCATTTTTTTGATGAGCAAAATGACCTAAGAAAATAAATCTAGTTTTTAGACAAAAAACACAAAATTTAAGTGAATTTGTGTTTAAAACAAGCAAAAAAGATCTGCCAATGGGGTAAGAAAAAATTCTAGATTTTTTCTGAAATTAAGTATTTAAGAAAAAAAGTTTTATTATATTTATTTATTATATTTAAATGTAATATTTATTGTCTAAAAACTAGACTTATTTTCTTAGGTCATTTAAAGAAAATTATCATAGAATTTTTTTATATTTTTACTGAAAACAAGTCAAAAATAACCTCTCATTTACCTTAGCCAGAAGATCAGACTCATAAAATGGATAGATCCTGTACGCTCCATGTATACGGCGAACACCTGGGTACAACAGCGGTGCCAGGTCCATGTACACCACTCCATGAAATGAGATCTGAGCCTCATCTTCCCCCTATAACAGACAGAAATATTAATGTTATATTGTGTTTATATCAGTAACTTTACGCAATAATGAATCATGACTTGATGTTTGATATTGTTTGTCTGTGATGGGTGGTATCAGGATTGATGTTTCACTTATTGGAAATGTGTTGGCACACATGTGGGCAACCCAAGTTTGATTCTTGTGACATTAAAAAAATCCCATTTTCCCCTTCTTCTTTCACTTTCTGTCCTCTCAGCACTGAGACAAATGCGAATGCTTGCCTGCTTTTCTTTGCTGTTCTTTGCAGATTTAGTTGGCGCTGTTTGAGTGCATCTCATGATTTCGATGGGCCACAGTCTGCATTCTGCAATCTTGCGGGACAGACTGAGAAAAAGAGGAGGTATACGCTGTCATTTCTACCAAACAGACATTTAAAAAAATGAGATGATGATATCAAATGTGAATAAACGAGGTGTGTACTCACCAGGCCACGCCTCCCGTGTCAATAAAACAACGCTGCATTGTGTCCCAGCTCACTCTTTTCCTGTTACACTCTGCGTCTGCTCTAAAATCCATGTCCTAAAACACACAAAGAACAATACACAAGCTGTGCCATGTCATGTCTCTTGAGAGCATCCCGAATATTAATGCTCAGCAGGTCACCTCGATATCTGTAAGGTCTCCGTGACCCATATCCATGGGTTCTGTGTCAATAAACTGGCCCTCAATGATTTCGGCCCCTGGAGCGAGGAGGGGCCCCACTGGCCATTTTTTGGGCCTTGGCACTGTTTCCCTTTCGCCACCCATCTTTACTGTGCCATTGGAGAACAATAACGCTTGAGCTTCCTGTAAAAAAAATAAAAAACTAGAAACATTTCACTTATTTGCATGTGCTTAAATATTCTTCCATCCAGTGTTTAACGGGGCAATCTTACCCCAGCTGATAGGGGTATCTGCAGGGCGGCCACATAGCTGGATGGAGGTGTGGATGCGGCATTCCAGATGTCAGGAATGGAGTACGCCGTCTCCACGGTGACCATCAACAGATTGGATTCAGAGATCTGGACATCTGAGAGCAAAGGTTCTTGAACGCTGACTGACACATCTAGAGTGGGCTTAAAAAAAGAGCATGCATGAAATTTACACACTTCAAAAGAAAATTGGAAAGCTAGAAGAGATAATATCAGATGATATATCAGGTGGGATCATTTAAAACCTTTTGAAGCTGCATTGAAATTGCAATTTTAAAAGGCATTGAAACTGTAAACTGTTGAGGTCCACTAAAGTCCACTATATGGAAAAAGTTTTTCTTTTCGACTAACCAAAGAAAGACATTAACACCCTGGATGACATCGAGTAATTTATCAGATTTTTTATGAAAGTGAAATAATCCTTTAATCGCCGTTGTTATTGTTACTGTGAAATAGCGACCTCTAGTGGTGAAAATTCTACATATTGTGCCTTTAATGCAACAATGGAAAATACAATTCAGATATGAATTATTCTTGAAAAATATAATATCACTGACTGAAATTCAAAGTCTGAGATTACTGTCCATTGCTCTGCCAATATCATTGTAAAATGAGAATAAAGCGTGTCTTACTTTTACACCGTCATCTACA
The DNA here is from genome assembly GCF_030506205.2 of Paramisgurnus dabryanus. Lineage (NCBI taxonomy): Eukaryota > Metazoa > Chordata > Actinopteri > Cypriniformes > Cobitidae > Paramisgurnus > Paramisgurnus dabryanus. The sequence goes on from NC_133339.1 coordinate 7,547,639, forward strand.
GGTGATCCGGATGCCAAATGAAGCTGCACACAGGATAAGAATCTACACTGACCTGAAATAAAAGATACAACTGTCTTAATCCTATAGGGTTTCTGAAGGATTTATAAACAGGATTGAAAAGTGTTTTTACCTTTCAGCAGAGGCAGAAGATCCACTACAGCCTGACCCAGAACAGCAGTTTTCTCCTCTTTCTGCTTCTTCTCTTTGGGTAAAATTTCAACGACTGTTACTGAATGTCAAACACACAACAAAATCATAGGTTTATATGCTTTTGCATTGCAGTATGGTGGTCCAGGACACAATGAAATAAAGCAATTGGCAAATAAAGGACACTTCAAATTTTTCCTGAACAAATTTTTTGCTCACATATGACAGGTTTATGTGCCAGGTCATCCAGGGTTTGGGCTCCTTCTGAACATTCAAAACTACAGGTGAAGTTGTAAACTGCATCCTTGTCCACAGCAACATCCAGTTTTTGCGAGTCTCCCAGAGCACATCCATTAAACTCCACACGGACAAAACTGAGACATGATTCAGCCCCGCTGCCTCTCTGAAATATCCATAAAATATAGAAATTAACCAAAAATCGTAAACATGCCCTAACTGTATTTAAATTATATTATAAGCTATTTAATGACTCTACAATGACATTGAAAGTCAAACAATTTAAAGGCTCAGTCACATGACTTAAGTAAGCACATTCAATGCATTGAACTTCATTGAATAAAGTGCGTGCAACCCGTCATCCGAATTCGATGGCAGCTCATGGTTTGGTTTGCAAAACGCTGCACTTTACGTTTAAACCGCATAAACTTTAACGGATAGTTCACCCAAAAATGAAAATCCTGTCATCATTTACTTACTCTCATGTTGTTACAAACTTGTAAAAATTTATTTTGTCCTGATATCTTCATGGAGAAAGATATTTTGAGAAATGCTTGTAGCCAAACCGTTCATGATCCCCATTGACTTCCATAGTATTATTTTCTCCTACTATGGAAGCGAATAGGGCTTATTGTTGGTTTGGTTACAAACATTTCTCAAAATATCTTCCTTCGTGTTCATCAGAATAAAGACATTTATACAGGTTTGTATTAGTCAGTAAATGATGACAGAATTTTAATTTTTGGGTGAACTATCCCTTTAATCCCTTTCTATTGACTTTGTGTGGCGCTGCGCACACCGATCGCCGTATGACGTAAAAGTACAGCGAGAGCGACCCAAAAGCTGTGCTCTCGCGATGTTTTGATGTCATACGTCGATCGTTCTGAGCAAAGCCGCAGGATGTCTCCAAAAATCTCCAATATTATGTTCAAGATGCACAAAACAAAAGTTTGTGGCTTTTACCAATGATTTTTCTTTATTAAAGATGTCTTCAAGAGTACATACTCAACAGGAAACACTTTATGAACTATCTGAACATTTATTAAATGCCTGTTTAATGTTATTTAACAGACACTGCTTTTTCCAACTTACCAAATGATTTCCTCTCAACACAGTAATCTGCACTGTAACCGCTTTCCCAAACTCTCTGTGTGACTCCATCATATGAAGCGCTGGATGTGTGTTTCTGATCAACACTGCACGCCCAGGCGTTCTTGTTTCCACGGCAACGACATGACATCGCGTTCTTTCTCGCGAGAGTTGAAGTCGCGCTGCCTGAGAGCAGTCGCGCTCTGTAGATCTGTAGATACGGGCAACGCTAAAGTTTAACGATGCTTTTCTAATCTTGAGTTTATTTCTTTGGGAATAGAGACAGATTTTACACATTTTAATCCCGAAGGTATACACTCGGTGGATCGTGGAAAGCTAAAGCAGTGTTTTTCCGAGAGAAACGTGTATTTCCGGGCGGGTAACTTGAAACGTTTATGGAGTCTTGAATATTTTATAAACACGAATGCAGGTAAGTTCAAGTTAACAGTTATGACCGACGACAGGTTTTCCTTTGTATTATTGTTATAAAAACAAGCCATGTGTGAATGTTGTCAGTTTATTTCTGTATTGTCACCGCTTTGTAAACATGTTTGCATATGGATAGATAGTAACTTTATGTAATATAATTAAGTGGCCAATATAATCTATTTAACTACTTAGTATACAATATAGTCTTTATACATACGATACAATCTAATGTTTATATTTTACGATGTGTATACAATATAATACAGTCTTCTATGTTATATAATCTATAGATTAGTATAGAATATTATGTATTTAGCGTGCAATACAGTTATATGTATTATGCTATGCATGTATATATACACAATATAATGTATATGTTTGTGTATTCTGTCTCTAACCTGTAGCTCAGATATAGATTATGTCTCTGCTTCATGCTATTGATGAAGCCATCAAAATGTGCAAAGCTGAAGAATCAAGACTGACAGAAAGCATCAGACAGTCCAAGGACCTTTTATGCTCAATGTAAGATCCACTAACAAAGGTTGTAAAGGTTTTATTTTAAAAAGCACTTAAGTAATGCCATATTTTTGCAGGAGAACCCGTGTGACTGACATCAGTGGGTTGGATCATGCAGCTGCCATCAGTACCAAAGACGGTTAGAGAATATCCATTCATCGATTCGTTTGCTAATTGTTTATTTTGCTTATATCCCCATGCTGTTTATTATCTCTTTTCTAATTTCTACATTAGATTTTGTACCTAAAGAACAGCAAGAAATTGAACTGCTGGATAAAGTTTTAAAGAAAGCCCTGAAAATTCGCAGTGCGTCTGAATATCATAAGGAACTTTCCTCCGAGGGTGACATCAAAATGCTTCCTAATGACAGCAGAAACAAATCAGCCTTCATTCATAAAGACGAAAATAAAAGAAAACTCGGTCAACGTGTGCGATCAACTGGAAGCAGTGTTAATTCTGGAGGGATATTTACACGGCCGGTTTCAGTTCAGAAAGCTCGTATGGCTTTCGCAGGAAAGCAGTCAGCTCAGAAGAAGATCTCTTCCACAGGATCCCAGCAAACGATCTGTGTTGAAACCACTAATGCTAAAGAGCCACTGACAGATCAGTCAATGAAGATGTCCTGCCAGCGTCTTTGTGAAGATGTGCCTGTGTCCACAACAGGAACTTCACAATCTAATGAACAATGGTATGTATATGGTGAGAGATGTGGAGATGTTGTTATGCTTTAATCTTTAGTCAAACATACAGGACTGTGCAAAAGTCTAGATTTGTTGTTTTTGCAATGTTATAGTGATCATATATAATTGTTTCTCAGTCTCTTTAATAGAATACATCCAGAAAATACAGGAAATGTGTATATAGTATTAAAAACTGTATAAAAATGTAAACTGATGTGTCAAGTTTTTAGGGTAAACTCCCCTTCCACTTCAGCAATAGCAGGAAACTGCAGGATCTCTTAAACCTAAACGAAATTAAAGGTGACATAGAATGATTGAACGGAGTATTTATCCTTGTTCTCTGATGTGACATGTAGACAAAAAAAGTTTTGTTTGGGTCTGTAACGCCTTAGAAGCTTCCTAAAAACCTCTCTCAGATAGCTCTATTAGGGTGGGGGATTTTAAACAAGTGGTTTTGCACCTATTTGGCTCCCCCTACTGGCTTAACTTGCAATCTCATTACTGATTGGCTGACTTTGCTGCCACTCAAAAAATGTAGCCAATTATTTTAAAGTGGAGGGGCAGTGAGATGCCTGTGATGTCATAAGCATCAGTTTTTCAGATTGGGCCGTTTTCTGGCTGACATTTCTAAAAGAGGAATTTCTATGAGACTGAGATGTTTAGCATGTCTAGCACTTTTTGTATGTTTGTGAATGTGGGTAGACTACCATTATTTAACAAAGACAAGGTAAAAATGGTTTTTCATTCTCTGTCCCCTTTAAATCCTAATTTATAATTTTAAATAAATTAGTCTTTTAACTTCATTCTGGTCAAAAGCGCTCAAAATTGGTTTAGTGCCAAGAGATGTCACACTAAACACAGACGATGCCTAAAGAAGATATTAAGTCCTGAAAATATTTTTTATTTATTTTATATTCCCTGTATTTTCTGTTTGTATCTTAATAAAAAAGATTGAAAAATAAATATGGATGGAACTTCATCAAAACTTTTAAAACAACAAGTCTGGGGGTGGTGGCCTAAGACTTTGCACAGTACTGTATGTTAAATCTTTATATGTCAGCCTACTTACAACTAGCTTGCAAAATTCCAGGAATTTTCAAAGCTGGAAACGTTCAAAGGGAATATATGGGATTTAACGGGAATAAACTGGTAATTTGCAAAAATATAACAGGGACCTTAAATGTAGTTAAAGGGGACATATCATAAAAATCTGACTTTTTCCTTGTTTAAGTACCATAAGTGGGTCGCCAATGCTTCTATCAACATAGAAAATGTGAAAAAGGAAAACCCACAAACTTGGTTTAGTAAACCATTCTCTGCAAGCATGTGAAAAAAAAGGTCATTGAAATTTGGCTCCCCTTGTGATGTCAGAAGGGGATCTTATTATAATAATAACGCCCCTTAATATGCACTATCCAAACACGGCACTGCAATTTAGAGAAGAAATCAGTCAATTTGCATTTTAAAGGACAAAACAAAAACGTCACATTTTGCTCACACCTACAAAGTGGCAATTTTAACATGCTAGAATAAATGATCTATTTGGTATTTTAAGCTAAAACTTCACATACTTACCCTGGGGACACCAAAGATTTATTTGACATCTTTAAAATGTCTTGCAAAATGTCCATCTTTGCATGTATTCAGATAAGTTACATAAATTTGTTTTTAAACTTCCTTGTGCTGTGTGTTCATATTAGAATGATTTCTAAAGAGTTTTTGATCAAATAAACCCAAGCTTGATGAGCGTAAGTATCAGGATATTCTGTATTACATTGCATGCATGTCTGCTTATGACCAAACAAAATGTTTATTTATGTTTGTATATGATATAGTTTGTATACATTTTCAAATAGTTCCTGTAAATTCCCATAAAGCTTCATGAAGTTTCCAATTTGAAATATTTGAAATTCCCCAGATTAGGGCTGTGCAAAAAAATCGCATTAGATTCTCGTGCTTTAGTAGTAAATCGCCATCACCTGCTTTCAGCGGCATTTACACAGATTTGTGTTTCACAGAGAAGCTAGGCAAAATTCATAATCGAGGAAAATGTGATTTTGCCTAGCTTCTTGGTGTACTACGGCTTTGTGTAGTAAATGCCGCTCCATCTGAAAGCAGGTGATGGCGATTTACTACTTAAAAGGAACCAGCATTACTGATGAAACATGCACGAGAATCGCATGCGATTTTTTTTGCCCAGCCCTACCCCAGATTAACTTTCCATGGAAAGTTTCTGGAAATTTACGGAAAACTTAACGCCCCTTTGCAACCTTACTCACAACTTTGTTTTATCTGTTGTTGTAGGATACAGTCTCCTTTATTACCAGTTTGGCGATCACAAAGAACTAAACAGATCAGGTAAGCCTGAAATTGGTTCAAAATAGCAATATACCACCATACAATACTTGTTCTAGGTTTATAGCATATTAAACTATTACTTATAGCATGTGTACTGTAAACAGTTTCTAAAATGTATTGCGTTTGCCCAATTTGTCCGACTGACCCTTTGTTTCAAGTGTGACATATGAACCAAAAGCAAACAACATCAGCCCCAGTCTGCTTTGTGACTCATTTTTTAACAGCCTGCCAAGTTAAGACATTCCCTACTTCCCAATTCGCATACTATCAGTACTAAATAATAGTCGAAAATAGATTTGGTATGTCCATCTCTTTCAATGCACTTAAATGTTTATACTTTCCCATAACAAAAACATGAGATGCAGGCACTTTGTTTTGTTTATTGCTGTAAACTTTTTAAAGTTATGTGTTTTAACCCCAGGTTGTGCAATAAAGTACTAACTCATCAGTCCAAGTCTGTACCAGAGAGAGCTCGTTTTACTGAGAGACTCCGCTCAACTGTATCCTATTCTACATTAAAGCTTTTCAATTATGTGTAATGTCCTGTGTCATTTCTGTAAAATAAAACATATCTTTCTCTCCCATAGCAAAGGCATGTCTGTATTAATTGTTAAAATGTAGTGCAGCATAAGCCTGCACTCACCGGTTGACTTCACCTATTGACTCGAAAAGCTCTGTTTTTATTCAAACTTCTTGTATTATTAGATGAATTGCTTTGTTGTTTTCCTCATTTCTAGATAAAACCATCTGCTAAATGTAAAAGTTGAGTATTTTTCCTTGACCTGCTGTTGTATCAGTTTTCATCAGAATGGCCATCTGGATGTCCTGCAGATATCAAAGCAAAGCTGGACGTACTCACGCGGCGTTGTCTGGACCTGACGCACTGCTTTCATGCCGAACTGAGCCGGCGTACTGATCAGGGCTGCCCGGCGGGATCACAGCCAGGTATCTGGTCTGGGGCAGAGGGATGAAGATACCAGAAGTGTGTGGGTGAAAGCAGGAGGATGAAAAATGAGCAATAGGACAATAAGTATACGTCCAATGATTACGCTCTCATCCAGCCTTTATTCGTATGACTCTTGAGATGTTTGTTACAGGCAGACTGCTTATTTAAAGTAGATAGAAATTAGAGATATGTTACTGAAGTTCACGTGACTAAAGGTGACATAGAATGATTGAACGGGGTATTTATTCTTGTTCTGTGATGTGACATGTAGACAAATGTTTTTGTTTGGGTCTGTAATGCCTTAGAAGCTTCCTAAAAACCTCTCTCAGATAGCTTTATTAGGGTGGGGGATTTTAAACAAGTGGTTTTGCACCTATTTGGCTCCCCCTACTGGCTTAACTTGCAATCTCATTACTGATTGGCTGGCTTTGCTGCCACTCAAAAAATGTAGCCAATTATTTTAAGTGGAGGGGCAGTTAGATGCCTGTGATGTCATAAGCATCAGTTTTTCAGATTGGGCCGTTTTCTGGCTGACATTTCTAAAAGAGGAATTTCTATGAGACTGAGATGTTTAGCATGTCTAGCACTTTTTGTATGTTCATGAATGCGGGTAGACTACCATTATTCAACAAAGACAAGGTAAAAATGGTTTTTCAGTCTCTGTCCCCTTTAAATTGTGAGTCTAATTTTTGGGGATTTGTGCATTTTGTGAATAGTAAAATAGTGGTGCTTGCCTTCCTGTGCTAACTCGCCAAAGGAGGGTGTTGCTGAAAAACTGTTTGTGTATTACAGGTTCGTCGGGTGAGAAATGGTTTGAGTCTTCACTGATGCTTCAAGGTCTGGAGAAGATGACTGAAGAACTACTAGCATGTACTGATGGTCTGAAGAAAGGTGCTTTAAAATCTCTAACAACAATTTTAGGGTGCATGTAGAGCTAGCTATCATACATTAGCAACAATAGCCTGTTTAATTCAAAGGGTCAGAGAGGGTGGAAAACAGCTGGGTGATTCTCGCGAAATTAGACTTATGAGGTGTCATGAAAGATTTTGATAAAAAAAAGTAAATGCAAAGTAAGAGTATCAAAATAAGAAGCATACAGTTACAAACATCTCTTCGTGTACTATTCTGCACATGATTTTAAATGACATCATAAAAACCAATGTTGTTGTTTTTTCCACATTTAAGGGGAACATTTTCATTACCGCAACGCGTCCATGACTGGATTTGGGTTCTTTGACATGGAAATATTTATAATTAAAAAATGAAAAGCTTCAGTGCATGTTATACTATAAATATTTACAGTAAGAAACATGGTATTTGGTGGTCATTGGTCAATGTAGAGACAATAATAAGGAACATAGATGTGTCCAAGAAAAATGTTCTCGTCCTCCGCAACAATTTTCAATCATTGTCAATGAACTAACATGTAAAAAAAAGTTGTTGGAAGGGACATAATTGACTGTGACACTCAAGATGGCTACTAGGTTAGCAGTTCTTATTTTTTCTCTCCAGATAAAAGTTGAAATTTAGTTTGTCATAGTACCTGGACAACTTTTTAGTTTTCATTACCGAAACTTGAGTTTGTAAATGCAAATATTTAATGTAATATCATGTTGCGGTAATGATAATCTAAAAAATGTCAATAATTTTTTAGGAGATATTTTTTAAATCCTCTAAAAAATAAAAGTTATAGTTAGTTCAGACCTTAATCTTATATGTGAAAAAAAAAATGGCTTCAAGGGCTTTTTAAATAAAATCTGAAGCTCGACACCTTTTAAGTCTGGATTTTGTGAGAATCACCCTGCTATGAAAAAAATATTTATTTTTGGTTCAATAAACCTGGAGTGACATCAAATAAAACGTCAAATAAAGTCAAGTAAAACTATAATTCCTATGTGAACCTGGTTGTCAAAAGCAGTCAAAAGGGCAAATACATCCTCTGAAAGCTAAATAAATAAGCTTTCCATTGCTGATGTTTGTTAGGATTGGACTGTATTTGGCCGAGATACAACTATTTAAAATCTAAGGGTGCAAAACAAACAAAATATTGAGAAAATCGAAGTCCTCAGGAACACAAATCACTAAAGGTAAATACATTTTTGATACATTTATGATAGCAAATTTCCAAAGTATCTTGATGGAACATGATCTTAAATTTAATACCAGCCTTAATATTAACACAGCTGTCCTGTGTATACATGTGTGCTGAAGTTCTCACGTTGTGACATTGGTTAAATTTTTCTCATGTGGCCTTAAGTGTTCCCTCTGGATTTAACATTATCTCATAGTGTCTTCACACAGTTGCAGTTCGTCATTGTGAAACTGTCATGTCGTTCTACATAATTTCACTGACGACTTCTGACCCCAAAAAAATCCACTTACAAGAGTTCCCATGTTCCTGCTTCTTGGGAAAGTAATATTTAATCCAGAAGCTAGCTCCTTATCTATAATCTATTTTCTTATCTAAAAAACATTACCAAACGAAACCGTATTTTCAAATTCAATAGTTCACTTTCCTGTTTACACAGCTTGATCTGAATCATAATGGTAGAACTGCACATAACTGAGTTTATAAAAGTCTAACTTGTGTTGTTCAGACTGGGAGATGTGGAACAAGTGTCAGTCGGAAACTCTTTGTCCTGTCCGGAGAAAAGGGGAATGGGGTGATCCAGACTGTCCTTGTCTGCCGCCCGTCCTGTCTTACACCAGTGAAACTGAACTGAGACAACTGGAAACCCAAAGACTTCAAGTGGAACAACTACAGCAGGCTGTCAGCCTTCAACAGGTGCACATTTTTGTCTTTTATGTGGGTTTCTTTGTTTTTATAGCTATAATGGATGTAGTGTCATACCTCTAAGAAGGTATTTGGTGTGACAACAGACTTTAGTCCTTTTTAAAGAGAGATTACGGAAAATGCATCCGATATTAAAAAATTACACATCAATTTTTACTCTCTAAAACAATCCTACAAAATGTTCATCTTGTCAGAATGCACTGACCATTAAACATATTCTTCTAGATTGAATTACATCTGCACCTGTGTGAAACCTTTTTTATTCTGTTGATACTTTTGTAAAAGGTTTTAAAACAAGTGAAACCAAACATGGTTCTAAGATTTTTTGAGGAAATTAGTTTTAAACATTTTTTCTAGTTTGACTTTATTCAATTTCCACTTTATTCTCGCCATGAATATAAAAGCTGGTATGGTGTTTAAAAGAAAAGAAAGAAAGAAAATGCGTCCAGGATTTGTCCAGGATCATTTGATTTTTGGTTCATTCAGACTGATTTTTCAGAATCTGTGCGTGGGTTCACACACATACCGTAAAGATCCCGTAAAGACACGTGAATTGACATTACACAGGAGCCGAAAAAATTTTGCCTAAAAAAAAATTGCAACTTTTAATTTTATGTCTGTCTTAGTACACGATGTAACTACAGAAGAGTCAAGTTGTAAATAGGAAAAATATTGAAACTCTTTGGTAAATTTTTTGCGCGATGCTAATGGTCTAATCGGATTCAATGGATTATGCTAAGCTATGCTAAAAGTGCTAGCGCCAGACCCGGAGATCAGCTGAATGGATTCCAAAACAGTAAAAATCAAATGTTTTACTCTACGGGAGCTGGAAAATGAGTATATTTTCAAAAAAAGTGGAGTGTCCCTTTAAATCCCTTTGTCAAAGAGCTGAACCATAACTTGACACACGCGTCCTCACTACGGCATGCCCCTTACGGCATTGTTTGGGTGTCTTGATCACACAGAATGCTTTCCGTGAATGTTATGGCAATGTTACTAGGTCCTTTTTACTGGAGAGATCCCAGAACTGTTACAGGACATGTTTGTGTTCAAACAGAAGCAAGTGATTCTCACGAAATCCAGATTTAGAAGGTGACCAGCCCTTGAAGCCATTTTTTTTTTGCACATATAAGATTTCTTCTTATGTTCTTACTATAATCATTATTTTTAGATGATTTATAATAAATTCTGATAGATCTATTTACATTTTTTGGATTATAAAAAAGTATAAAAAATTATCATTACTGCAACATGATATTACATTAAATATATGCATTTACAAACTTATGTTTCGGTAATGAGAACTAAAAAGTTGTCCAGGTACTATGACAAACAAAATTTTAACTTTTATCTGGAGAAAAAATAAGAACTGCTTACCTGGTAGCCATCTTGAGTGTCACAGTCAATTATGTCCCTTCCAACAATATTTTTTTTTTGGAAAATGTTAGTTCAATGAGGGCTTAAACAATGATTGAAAATTGTTGCGGAGGATGAGAAAATTGGTCTTGGACACATTCATATTCCTTATTATTGTCTCTACATTTACCAATGATCACCAAACACCACATGTTTCTTTACTGTAAATATTTATAGTATATCATGCACTGAAGTAGGGATGCTAAACAATTAATCGCGATTAATCATTAGCAGAATACATTTTTTTGTTTACATCATATATGTGTGTGTGAACTGTGTATAATAAAATTGGTATAAATAAATGTACAAACATGCATGTATATGTTTAAGAAATATTTACATGTGTATATACATTTGTATATTTATGTATAATTTATATTATAGACCGTTTCAGCGGTAACAACATAAACAAGCCGCTGTCGCGGTCCGCACGTAACTTCCGGTAAACTCCGCTAATAATAAATAACAACAAATTCTTTAAACATAGTTTATTTATATAACAAGCAAACAAAACAACACATAGATTACCTAGGAAACCAAAACATTTGTTATTTTCGACGAGGCATTTGTTCAAGAGATCAGTTTAGCAACTAGTCAGACCATTAAAAAAACGAAACCGGAAGATAGGTTCGGATCCAGACGTGTATCACGTGCGTCCGATGAAACCATCTATATATAAATACTTAATATATACTTTTTTTTTCTTAAAATTATACATGAATGTGTTCATATTTATATATATACATATTTATTATACACAGTTTACACACATATGTGATGTAAACAAAAACTTTTATTCTGCTAACGATTAATCGCGATTAATTGTTTAGCATCCCTACACTGAAGCTTTTAATTTATTTTTATTTTTATTATAAATATTTCCATGTCTTCTGCACCTCAAAGAACCCAAATCCAGTCATGGACACGTTGCGGTAATGACCTTTTTTCCCTTAAATGTGGAAAAACAACTAAATCATGACACCTCGCAAGTCTAGTTTCGCGAGAATCACCCTTCTGCCAATTTTACTGGGACCAAAGTGCTGTGTGAATGGGGTTTGAAAGATCAACCAAACCTTACCCGACCTTAACTAGCTGACCTCAGAAAAGGATAGCAGCCATCAAAGTAGAGTACTGTTATACTTGGAGTGGCAAAACTTTGGTAAGGGTTGTAGATGTATCATTTTATATTTAAGTAATTTCTTTGTTTTTCAGGCAATGTCTGATAATCTTGCATCATACTGGACCATGATGGATTCTGGTACGGAGCGGCCCAGTGCTGTGGTTTTGCGTGGCCTGTACTCGTTGCTGGCAGAGGGAGGGCTGCAGTTCCCATCACTGGTTTTGGACTCTGAATGAGCAAAAATGACTTTATTAGGGTAATACACTTACAATTCACAGAGCTCCGCAGGAATAATAAACCATATGCAGATGACGGATCCGTTAGTATTTTCATGTCGAGTGTATTCTGTGTGAACCTTTGACTCAAATGATTATCATTCATGTGATTTGAGTAAATTATGAGGAAGTGCAGCTGGGCTTTAGAAATGGGAATAAAGCTTCCAGCTGATTACTCTCATGCGCAATGAGTCAGGATTTTATTTAATCCGAACACATTATCATTTATTTGGGTCTCTGCAGAGGTCTTCCTGTTTGAATTCAACTACTTTAAGCCATCACTTGAATACCAATGCAGTGGTAATACATTCAGTGTGATGCCTGTAGAGATGTGTTTGTGCCAGCAGAGGGCTGTGTGTTATTTATGCTGCTCTGAATGTGTTACAAGAGAAATAGATGCAGATCATGGGTTAAGTAAATTAACTTTATTTCCCTTGTAGGGTTCATTTGTTCGCAATTTAAGGTTAAAATGCATCGTTTACTTACTCGCTGTAGTCCAAGTCTTCTGATGACTTCAGCAAACCAATTGGAACCAGATGTTGTTCATTGCTTTATCTTTGATCCGGTTGCAGTTTCACTTGTGTAAGCTCATAAAGAGTTTGGTGTTTATGGGAGTCACAACAGCATTCGACAATCAGAAAAATTAGTAGTTGTCAACCAAATTATAGATAAATGGATTTAGTGTGTACATAATTAAACTAAACACAGAGTTCATTTCCAAACCCACACTCATAAAAATAAAGGTTTTAAAAAGAGGCTTCAAGGTCATGGCATAGGAAAACCACTTTGGGTTCACCAAAGGACCTTTTAAGTCTTTAAACTTTCTTAAAGGATTACTCCACTTTCATTAAAAAAATCCTGATAATTTACTCACCCCCATGTCGTCCAAGATGTTGATGTCTTTCTTTGTTCAGTTGAGAAGAAATTCATTTTTTTTAGGAAAACATTCCAGGATTTTTTTGTATGGTGGAGTTTTAATGCAGCTTTAAAGGGCTCTAAACGATCCCACCCCAGGCTAGCAAAACCATCGTCATTTTTGACAAACAAATAAAAAAGTACTTTTTAAATCAAAACTTCTCGTCTTGCACTAGACAACACAACCTTACATATTACTTAAAGGTAGGGTAGCACATTTGATTCTGAAACATTTTTAGTTATGCTGGTTAAAAGTTTCCTCACATCCTGATAGCAAACACTATGTTAAGTTGTTTAAATGTATTTGTAGAAATTTATGTCATCTGTGAAAGGCGCAGGATCAAAAAATGTTCAACCAATTATAGATCTCGGTCCGAACGGACGTTGCCTTTTTGTCTCTCATCCGTAAGCATAATTTGAATGCCCACCGCGCAGCTAGTCCACGCAGACACCATACGTCATTTTATAACGTTTCACCATACGTTTCTTTTATAACAACAACAGCAAAATCTGCCTGGATCAGTAAAGAGCAAAAACCCAAATTAACATCGGCAACTTTACTGCTTTACCACGAGATGCAAATAGCTGCAGGAGGCAAAGGGTCTGAAACATAAGCCGTTTCTCAAAACCAAGTACGCCGAACTCGGACTTGTGTCCTACGTAGTTCGAACTTGCAAGTTCAGACTCGGAAGAACGAACTCCTTACGCGAAATGCATTCTGGGAAACTTCGCTGTCATAAGTCCACACAAGTCTCCTCTGATGCATCCTCGATAAAATGGGCGGATCAAGAACACATCTGGGGATTTTATGTGAACTTGGGCTTGATGCGAACTTTGAATTGGAACAGTACTTGGGCCGCGACTGATGACGTTTCACAAGTCCACAAGAACACTCTCTTCCATTGGTGAAAATTGAAGCCGCCAGTGTCCCAATATGGCGCTGACATCTTGGGTCTTGAGTCTGCGCAGTAGCGATTTCGGGACCAGTCATGCGCAGTAGTGAGCAGAAAGTAAAGCCGCTAAATCAAGACCCCGCCCTTGCTCTCGCAGAATGTGCATATCACACGATATCACAGCTGTCAATCATGACGTGACACCACCGTTTTTATATCATTAAATAACTAACTAAACACAAACTTATTTTAAAAACAAACATTTGAATTTACATCAGCGTGATAAAAACTACAGTAAATGACAGAAAGGAGCTTCGGAAAAAATATAATTGAAGTGTAATTAAATTGTTTAGTTGGCCTCAAGTCCCACTGAATAACATGGGGAGGCGGGGTTTATGTCCTATACTGGGACCAGTCACTGGGGGCCATCAAGACGTTTTGGCTTCACTTTTCAGGGCTTATGCGGCACGCTTGGTCTGAAAGGGTCGTTGCACTGTTTATTTTGGTAAGGTAGGTACGCGATATGTTTGTATTGAGATGGATTCAGATATTCTACTTTGATGAAACATTGTGTTGCTTATGAAATTTGTGTTTGCTTACGGATTAGCGTAACGATATAGTTACTAAGTCTACACAACCGAATGTGTGCTTTAACTAATTCTGATGTAAACCAGTTGTTTATGTTGGTTAATTTGGTAATGTCATTCACTTTGTTCTGCAAAGTTTTCTCACTGGTGAATGAGACATGAGATGTGACCGTCTGATCTGTGCGTGTTCATGTGTTTTGAAAGAGGTGTGACTTTGGATGGCGATTTGACTGAAGGGTGGGGTCGTGATTTCATTGCTAGGGGGCTACCGTTAGCATTTTTCAAAATGTGATACCCTACCTTCAATCATGTTGAAAGGTCACACGTTGCATATTTTTGGTGAAAATGACGATGTTTCGCTAGATAAGACCCTTATAATGGGGCTTTCACACGGGATGCGATGTGCGCTGCGCTATTTTAATGGCTTGCACCGCCTGTGGACGGTTTGTTGTTGCGTCGAGCAAAGCGCTCACACCTCGATCAAAGTTCAAAATAGTTTACTTTTGCATTGCGCTCTGTGACGATTACCCGTGCGGCCAATAGGAACGAGGCATTCAAACAAGCGCAAAAAGCTAAATGGGCGAAAAGCTTGTACTGTGTGTGTCAGAATTCCCGAAGCTTTAAAATACAAGTTTATGCTCCTACAGAGACATCGGAAGGAAAGCTGTGTCATGGAAACACGTAGCAATTCAGGTTGGCATGTCAGGTGTGTTTTAAGTCAGGTTGCTTCTTGTAGATAGGCAGCTTAAGTTAAATTAAATGCAATGGAGACGGGCAACAGCAGCGTCTGTATTCCTCCTCCACTACTTAACCCAAATAAAAATACTATAGTCATTTATAGTAATCCGCTGAAACTTTCGTCTGGCCAGCAGGGCGCAAATCGCTTAAACCCAGTGGCGAGTGCAGCGCACACTGCGTCCTGTGTGAAAACCCCATTATGCCTCGGTTGGGATAGTTTAGAGCCCTTTGAAGCTGAAACTGTAAACTGGTCCACTAAAGCCCACTATATGGAGAAAAATCCTGGATTTCTTCTCGACTGAACCATCTTGGATGGATACCATAGTACACACTGTGTGCTCTATGCTGACATGGCACTGTTTTCATACACAAAGCCTTTAGGAGCTACTAAAGATGAGAATAACTGATGTCCATTGGAACATCTACAACTTAAAGGAATAGTCTACTCATTTTCAATATTAAAATATGTTATTACCTTAACTAAGACGAGTTGATACATCCCTCTATCATCTGTGTGCGTGCACGTAAGCACTGGAGCGCGCTGCGACACTTTAATAGCATTTAACTTAGCCCCATTCATTCAATGGTACCACTCAGAGATAAAGTTAGAAGTGACCAAACACATCAACGTTTTTCCTATTTAAGACGAGTAGTTATACGAGCAAGTTTGGTGGTACAAAATAAAACGTAGCGCTTTTCTAAGCGGAGGAACTATATTGTATGGCGTAATAGCACTTTTGGGAGTACTTCGACTCTGCGCAGTAACACCCTCCCTCTCCCATTATGAGAGGGAGAAGGGGAGCGGATTTTTCAGGCGAGTTGACCATTTAGCATTGCGCTTAAAAATAACCAAAGAGGTTGGATATTTTTCCTATTTAAAACTTGACTGTTCTGTAGTTACATCATGTACTAAGACTGATGGAAAGTTAAAAGTTGTGATTTTCTAGGCCGATATGGCTAGAAACTATACTCTCATTGTGGCGTAATAATCAAGGACTTTGCTTCTGTAACATGGCTGCAGGAGGCGCAATGATATTATGCAGGAGCCGAAAAAAGTCCCCATGGTTACTTTCAATAGCAGGGGACTATTTTTGGGCACTGCATAGTATCATTGTATTCTCCACACTTTTTAGAAACAAGGAGTCAAAAGCAAACTATCGGTATGTAACGTTATCGGTAGATGTCATTCTAAATATCGAATATCAGTATCGGCACATAAATATTGTATCAGTACATACCTAATTTTACATTTACATTTTTTCAACAAAGTTTTGTTTTATAGATTTATAGATCATTTCATTGGACACAAGTTTTGTCGCTGTTTGCTAGTCGCTAAACTGAACTCTGGAACAAATACCTTGTCGAACATAACACATTTTTTGGTTTTCTAAAGACAAGGAGAGATGTGTGCTATGTGAAGGGAGGTTTGGCAGCCGATAAGTAGTTAACATTGTATAGACCGCTTTCGTGTTTGCAAACAGAGATTACGTTTTTTGTGGGCGGAGCCAAACTGGTTGCAGAAAGTGACTGCTCCACAAGTGTTTTAGCATTAAACCGTGATTTTTATGGATCCGGTGTTCTGTCGAAGTCCCCTATGTTTCCCTTTAGTACAGTGTTTCTCATAGCTTTTTAATCACGTTACGTTTATTTTTTAGATAAATAAAAAGTTTAAATGGCTTGGCTACTGATATGTATGTATGTATGCTAAATCAATCATTTTTGCTAAAGTACATATAAAAGCAATACTATAATGTATTCTATATAATAATGTTTATTAAATATTTTATCGTTTTCCGGTTTTTATTCTTTCTTCCTTATATTTATAGCCTACTTTTTTGTTCTAAAACTATTATAAAACTATTATGTTTACATACAAATTAAAAAAGGCCTGTTTATATATTAATAACACTTTACATCCAGTGTGTGTGCGTGTATTTATTAAGTATGTAAACATAATAATTTTAGAACAAACAGGAAGAAGACATAATATAAGGAAATAAAAAGAAATAATAGAAAACAAAAAAATGATGAAATATAAAGCAAATTTTGATATTATTGCTTTTTCAGTTTATTCTAAATAAATTATAAACGTAACGTGATAAAAACGCTAAAGGAAACACATGGAGGGAACAGACTTCGTCAGAACACCGGACATCTTCCTTACTTAATTTCTATTTTAATTATTAATAGATTTTCAGATGATTTCATCGCTCCAGTCTGTCCGTTTAAGGGCTTATTGCAATCATAAACACCTACATTTATCTTCAAATGGTGTCTTCGACGATAGTATTCTATAAAAATGAAGGTCATCTTTTTCGGCATTCCTATTCTGACACTTAACAGCACAACAAGACATTTTCTAGTGAGTTATCTTGCTCGTTTCACTCGTGTCTAATTCATTTCCACTGTTTTTCTGCAACCACATTGCGCGCGCAGCTTGCAGTGACGTAACTGTGACGTCTACTCCAAAATGGTCTATACATTAATTTTACATCGTACACTGTAAAAAAATTTGCTGTAATTATGCAGCTGGTTGCCAGTAACTTACTGTAGAAGATAAAGACTGAAAATTTTTAATGGTCATTTAATTTTGAACAAACTGTTGCCAGTAAATAACATAAATGTAAAATCTACAGTAAGTTACTGGCAGCTAGTTTCCATTAATACCCAGTAATACTGTAATTTATACAGAAATTTTTTACAGTGTAACATTAGCTTAGTGTAGTTTTTGATACACTTTCGCTATGATTTGAACTAAGGTAATCTATTTTGACTTGTTATCAGAAATAAACTACTCTAAAAGTACTTTGTTGTTATTGATTTTTTGGAAGTTTACCGTAAGTTACGTTTGTTCCACGAAAGCTATTTTTTTATGTTGTTACTGCTGAAACCGTCTGTAGAATACAGTACATAATGGTAGTTAGTGTAAAATAGTGTAGGATTATAAATGTCATTAATGAAAGATATTGGACAGCTTTACTGATAACAGTTTGGCATTTTTAAATGAAAGTTGGTTAAAAGTATGACTATACTGTAGGTACAGATGGATCAAACATTTTAACAGCCCCTGATTTTTTTTTGCCATTCACTCCCACTCTTAAACTATGCGTATGTAGTCATTTTGTCCACTTAGTGAGTTTGTACTGCATGCAAAATGGTTTGTGTGGATGTTAATGCCTGACTTTTAAAATCGATGAGTCACGCAAAGAACAAAGGGGCTTTTTTCTCATCGATTTTATCTTGCTTTTAGAGTCCCACGTGGTTTTCACGCTTCACCATGCATGTAGTGCGCCAAAGCTGTCACGGTCGCCACGCCAACCCTCCAAGACGGATCAATAGATCATTAAATGATGCATCGAAAAGTAGTAGCCTATTGAGTTAAAATCACCGAGTTAAATGAAAAGCACGTATGCTCGGATACAGCATGATACCGTTAACAGGCACCCTTCAGTTTAGGGGGTGCTAAAAATGTTTATTTATGTTGAACTCACCCCGAGAGTGTGAATATGAGAAGTTGAGAGCTCATGGTTTGGGCCGTGATTCTGGAAAGCTCTGTGTGAGGTCTGTTAGGGCACAGTAGCCCACAGGCAGAAGGCACAAGCTGTTCCAGACCCGGAGACAGGTGGCGCTGGGTTCACACAGCGAGTCGTGGGTGGGCACCCTCCCCCAGTCCCCGCCCACTCAACGCTGATGTCACTGACTCATTTGGGAATACGTTCAAGGGACTGCTACGCCAGTCACGGGAGAAAGAAACAAAATAGATTAAAATAACAACAGATGAGGTCTGAGTCAGGGGCTTGCTAGCAAGATGAGTCTCATAATGGATCAAATGCACCTGCATAATTCAACTAAATATATTAAGACTGTTGCGATTAAAGTAAGTGTTGATTGCAGCATTTATTAAAATTAAAAAGCTTCTGAAAATAAAATCCAGGGAGCAACTAGTTTGTATTACATTTTATGCTTTAGGCAGATGTATTTATCCAAAGTGCTTTTAAATGAAAATTAGCCCAGATTTTATTTACACAATAACACAGGGTTATATATTAAATTTATACTGCATCTCTCCATGAGGCAAAAAATATGTTTTTAAAAATATTAAAAAATATATATGTTTGATGAAAATATATTTTGGAATATGTAAAAATATATATATTTTTCACCAATATATTTTTTGGCATTTTTTAATATTTTGAAATATATTTTTAAAATAAATATATTTTAAATCAAGGATGTCACATTGGAAGAAAAGCTTTATGTTTATGTTATAAACCTGTACATAAAATTAATATATTTTCAACTTCAAAAAATATAATTTATTATATTAGACTGTATTTAGTAAGGAATAATTGACGACGGGCCATTGAATTATTAGAAAATAATGCACACCCAAGGTGCAATTCGGCACGACGCCAAGCGGATGTGCATTATTTTCTTATAATTCAAAGGACCGGAGTCAATTATTCCTCTTATACCACGGTTACCACAAACATTGCTCTGGTGCCTATTTTTAAGACATTTGACAAGTTAGGTGTGCGGTTATCAGAAATTATACCACGGATCTGTTGAATGCTGCATTCTGATTGGCTGAGAAATGTTCCAAGGGTATGCATTAATTTCTGATAACCGCACACCTAATTTGTAAAGTGTCCTTAAAATAGGCACCAGAGCAATGTTTGTGGTAACCGTGGTATAAGAGGAATAATTGACGACGGTCCTTTGAATTATAAGAAAATAATGCACACCCGCGGTGTAACGGCACTCCGCTTGGGTGTGCATTATTTTCTTATAATTCAATGGCCCGTCGTCAATTATTCCTTACTTGATGCATACAACATTTCTCAGCCAATCAGAATACAGCATTCAACAGACCCGTGGTATAAGCATATATATTTTGGCCATATGGGTTGTAAATTAGAAATGTATTTGCTTGCCACTGAAATACATTTTAAAATATATTTATGTATTTAAACCTTCATATCAACATATATTTTCAAATTCAAAATTTATTTAGCATATATTTAATGCATATTTTTGGCCAGAGGAAAGTATTTTTTATATCTATGAGTCTTTTCAGCTTTATAATGGTATTGGATAGTGCCCCATTTTTAAAGCTCCAAAAATCACATGAATCCATCAAAAACTAATCCATACACAGTAATTAAATGTCGTATTTTCTATTAAATTTCTTCCTAGGTGAAGCGATGGGTTTTTGGAATTAAAATATTTATGTTTCGACTCGTGAACGAGCATATGGCCGTTGCCGGAAGCCAACCATCATAGTTTATAAAGTTTAAAATATGTTTTCCTTAAGAAAACCCCAGCTTCGCATCAAAAAGGCAAGCTAAACATTGATCAATATGTGTGTTTTCTGGGTTCAAACCCATGACCTTTGTGTAGCTAACACAATGCACACTTAACACAATTAACCCTTAATGAAAGCCTGATGAGCGCCCGAGAGCTGACGGTTTGAATTGGATTTTGAATCAGTACTACTGAGGTCAAAGTAAATCTTCGTCTACTTCAAAGACTATTGAGTTGCAAACATAAAAAACATACTTCATGGTTTGTGTTTACAAGATGTATCAAATAAAGTCTTTCTCTTATATGCAGTTTCATTCAGACATAAGTATTAAAATGCATAATTGCAAGCACTTGAACCCTGACTCATCAGCTCGTGTCTGCTCTTGACTTTAAAGCATTCAGCACGCGTAGCGTTTTGAGTACCGACGACCTTTCCAACAGCTTGAAATATATTCTGTGCTTTTTACATAAAACATGCAAATAAAAGCTTTGATTTCTCCAGCTGGTCTCACACAAGTTTTCATTTAGCTGAGCCCTACGGGCCATTACTGTACGATTCTGTGAAAACAGGAATGCTGTATAAATGAAAAACGAACTGTGTCAAGTTGTGCTTGAACTATTTGGGATCTTGAAAACTCATGTTTATAAAATCTATTCCTTGGAACTCTAAAAGCTTATCTGAGTAATAACATTCACCATCGTCTACCAGAAATATCATCAAGGCTTCTAGGAAAAGCAATTGCTGGTATATAAAGGAAAGCATTAATGTGGGATTTGTACCTTTTGAAATGATCTGCTGGTAGAGATTTGAGGTGGACAGTAATGCAGGACACAGCTGGTACACCTTGGAAATGCTTTTATCTAAATAAATGGATTGATGTGTCCAGATAATTCCGGTCATACTGAAGTGTCAGGTCAGACTGCACATTGTGGTGTAGATGGTTGCTGGGCTTATGTGGGTCATTGCAGACATCTGAAGATTTAACTCCTGCCTGCTGTTGTAAGAATAGTCTGCTTTATTCGTTTTTATAGTTATGAGCTACATGGCCAACCTGAGCTCATAGGACACCAGACGCATTATGATTTGGCTCATTTGTTTGAATTTGTACAAAGTGAATCGTACAAAAACACACAATTATTATAATTTTTTAAATCAACAATAATACCTCATCACTAAACCCAACGTCACATGGAAGAAAGCAAATTGCACAAAAACATACAAATTTTGATGTAAAATACATGCAAATTGACATGAGATTGTGTTGATCAGACATACACCGTGAAAAAGAAGTATTAAACATTTTCACATTTTTAAGTAGTACTGTAAATATTTTTTAGTGCTCTCAAATGAATTTTATATAAAATATATAAATTAATATATATACACATGTAAATGTTTCTCAAATGCATACATGAATATGTGTTTATTTATATATACATCATAATTACACACAAGACACACACATCCCTAAACCCAACGTCACAGGGGCGAAAGCAAATTGCACAAAAAACATAAAAATTTAGATGTAAAATACATACAAATTGCCATGAGATTGTGTGGATCTGACATACAGTAAGTAAAGTAAGTATTGAACATCTCACAATTTTTTTAGTAAGTACTGTAAATATTTTTTAATGCTCTCAAATGATTAATCACGATTAATCGCATACATAATAAAAGGGTTTGCATAGTGTGTGTGTGTGTGTGTGTGTGTGTGTGTGTGTGTGTGTGTGTGTGTGTGTGTGTGTGTGTGTGTGTGTGTGTTCTATGTTTAATTATGTATAAATATAAACACACTCATACATGTATAAATTTAAGAAATAATTTATTTATATATCCATTTTTTAATTTATATATATAATATAAAATATATAAATTTATATATATACACATGTTAATGTTTCTTAAATGCATACATGAATATGTGTTTATGTATATATATATACATCATAATTACACAGAAGACACACATATATTATGCAAACATAAAGTTTTATTTTGTATGCGATTAATTGCGATTAATCGTTTGACAGCCCTAAAAGTAAATATATTTCTAAAGGTGTTATTGACATGTAATTTTCACCAGATGTTGACAACAACCTAATCTCATGGGAATTTATACATATTTTATGAATTGGCTTATTCGTATTAATTTGTAAAAAGTGAACTGTACAAAAACAAACAATTATTTAAAAAAAATAACAACAATGATAACCCATTCCTAAGCACAATTGCAGGGACAAAAGCAAATCGTACAAAAACATATACATTTATATGTAAACCGACGGAAATTTTAAAGTTGCGATTTTCTAGGCAGATATGGCTAGGACTGGCATAATAATCAAGGACTTTGCTGCTGTAACATGACTGCAGGAGGCGTAGTGATATTACGCACTGCCCAAAAATAGGCCTTTTGGTTACTTTTTTCAGCCGCTGTGTAATATCACTACGCCTCCTGCAGCCACGGTACAGCAGCAAAGTCCTTGATTGTTACACCAGAATGAGAGTATGGTTCCTAAACATATCTGCATAGAAAATCCCAACTTTTAATTTTCTGTCGGACTTAGTACACGATGTAACTACAGAAGAGTCAAGTTTTAAATAGGAAAAATATCAAAACATATTTGTTATTTTTTGTGTGCGATGCTAATGGTCTAATCAGATTCAATGGATTATGCTAAGCTATGCTAAAAGTGCTAGCGCCAGACCCAGAGATCAGCTGTATGGATTCCAAAACCTGGAAAATGAGCATATTTTCAAAAAAAAAGTGGAGTGTCCCTTTAATGACACAGGCAAAAGTATTAGACCCTAAAGCAAAGGAGGTGCATGGAAAGCCAAGACAGTCGGTAATAAAAAAGCAATCCTGCACCTTGTCAGTGCAAATAGCCTGACAATAAGTCCCAACTGATAGCCTGTAAAATAGTGTTTCATTACCAAGGTGTCAAGCAAGAAACATCTCATGATGGGTAAACTCTAACCTAAGCTTTCAATACCAACAAAGGCTTTTATACAAAGTATTAAATACATTTCAGTAAGCATTTTTAATACGTATTCCCTGTGCCATTTTACACGACTACACATAACTTCAATTATGGACATTGGTGGTTTGATGTCTTTAAATGTGTGGATTGCATGGGTTGTACGAACAACTGGTGAAAATTTCATGTCAATAGCAAAGTTAGAAATATGTTAACTGAGAATACTTATTTTACCCGCTGTATGACCTGGAAGTGCATTTACACTGCACTGATATGTTTATAATAGCAAATCTAGCAGAGAAGCAAGCAAAAATAAGTTTGTATTTTATTAAAACAATGCTTATAATTTCAGCTGTATTGAGTTTCCAGCATGCCATGTCTCTGTAGATTAAGTCACGTGGCACAGACAGTAATGTAGGTCTTGAAACCTCCAGACGAGTGCCAGACGTGCATCTGTCATTGAGTTTAATGGAAATATTAATGGGTAATGCTCTGTCTCCAGGTATTACAGACTTGTGAGTCATGTTTAAATTGAACGAGAAAATAATTTGTATGGGTGCTGTAAGCAATTTTAGTCACTCTCTCGCTCTCTCTCTCACTTGTCATCAGCTTCATCCCATTCTCACTGTCACACAAAGGAGAATCAATCTACCAGCTACCACTTCTCATCAAAGTAACAGTCTTAATAGACATATTTATTTGCAAACCCTAATTGAAAACATCTTATCATGTGTTTCCCGTAAGACAGTAGCTGTGTTGTAATGGAACAGGCAGACGGTTGTCGACTCTTTGACTGAGGCTTTTGTTTGAATTATTGATTAGTTTTTGGTACATGAATTCAAAATTATATTTATTTTCCTAATGCACACTCATTTTGTTCATAATTTATTCAAGCACCATAAAAATCCATTAAAATCTTGCCTTTGCTCGCCTGTTAAAGGGATAGTAGTTCATCCAAAAATGTAAAAAAAAGTTTTTTTATTTTGATGAACATTGATAAATGATGGTAAGCACACAGCTGATTAATACCATTAACTTCCATAGTAGGAAAACAAACATTATGGAAGTATTGTGATAAATGATGAAGATATTTAGAAAAATGATGGTAAGCACACAGTTGACAGCCATTGACTTCCATAATATTTGTTTTTGGAGGTCAATCGTTACAATCAGCTGTGTGCTTACCATCATTAATTAAAATATCTTCTTTTGTGTTCATCAGAAAAAAAGATAAAAATACAGGTTCAGACCAATATGAGGATGAGAAAATGATGACAGAATTTTCATTTTGGGGTGAACTGTCCCTTTAAGCATCTTATCTGCTGATGTCACCATATTTGCTATTTTAATAGTATCCCAAATCAATTCCCGCTTTACATTTGTGACCCTGTCTATGGCTAAAGTCTCTATCTGATAATGAGATTTGGTGCATTAAAATGTAATTTTACATGGATTTTAATCTTTTGTGTATATATATATGAAGAGCTTGGTTCCAAAACGCAATAAACGCCATTTTTGAAAAAAAACATGAGTTACTTCCAGAATCAGTATTATTTCAAGGTCAGTATTTAAAAGTAAATTCTTAATTTTACGCAAAATCCAATATCCGTTGTGTTATTCTGTCATCTTTTCCCAAAACATGATAAATGCCACTCCTACTTTTCCACAGAATGCAATAAATCCGCTCCACAAATTACAGCGCACCATTCCACGCAATGTAAACAAACAATTTGTTTTCCTCATCTTCTTTGTACTTCGTGATCAACAAACAAACAAAAACAAAATTTTACTTAAATGGCATTGATAAACCTGTGATGGTTTTCTGTAATGGGAAAGAAACGTAAGCCATCAACATCTAATAATTTACGCGAGAGGCACTCAGGAGCCGGTTGGGAGAACAATCCCGACAGCATCAAGCTCTGTCATGCTAACACATTGGCCCCAGGGGATCTTATGAAAAACTTTCCATAATTTTACTCAAAGTCAACGAAAATCGAGCAGGACCAGCAGATCGCTGTGAAAAATGTTAAGCGACGACGTCAAGTTTAACCGCAGCAATGACAGTGTTCTTAATATGAAAGTGTTTTGATTAATGCCATTAATGTTTATTTTTTGTATCAGTGTATAACACTAGTCAACTAAATGAACATAAAATGTCAAAGATGAATGCACAATTGTATAGGCTATTGATTCAATAGATTTTTTGCATTTTGTAGAAAAAATTATCTGTTAATAAATCTTGAAAATCAAGTTATGGATTTGAATTTTTTATGTTATTATAACATAAAGATGCTATGTGAAAGTTTGTAACAGAAAATAGTGGTTTCATCTTGTCACTTTCTTGGTATAAAAAACACGTTTTTAAACGTTTTACTATTTAGACAGACAGACAGACAGATAGACAGATAGACAGATATAGATATATAGATACAGTATATGGATGGATGGATATAGATGAGTATATAGATATACATGGATATATTTATAGATGTATATATAGATAGATAGATAGATAGATAGATAGATAGATAGATAGATAGATAGATAGATAGATAGATAGATAGATAGAGTTGGATATATAGATGGATATAGATATATATGTAGACATAGATGGATATAGGTATAGATGGATATAGATAGATATATAAATATAGATGGATATAGATAGATATATAGATATACATGGATATGTAGATGGATATAGATAGATTACATAGATGGATATTATATAATGATATATAGATATAGATGGATATAGGTATAGATGGATATAGATAGATATATAGATATACATGGGTATAGATAGATGTATAGATATACATGAATATAGATAGATAGATAGATATAGTTGGATATATAGATGGATATATATATATATATATATATAGACATAGATGGATATAGGTATAGATGGATATAGATAGATAGATATATAAATATAGATGGATATATAGATGGATATATATATATTAGACATAGATGGATATAGGTATAGATGGATATAGATTAATATATATATATAGATGGATATAGGTATAGATGAATATAGATAGATATATAGATATACATGAACATATATAGATATACATGAATATAGATATATAGATAGATTACATAGATAGATATAGTTGGATATATAGATGGATATATATATATATATATATATATATATATATATATATATATATATATATATATAGACATAGATGGATATAGGTATAGATGGATATATATATATATATATATATATATATACATGGATATAGATAGATATATAGACATACATGAACATAGATAGATATACATGAATATAGATATATAGATAGATTACATAGATAGATATAGTTGGATATATAGATGGATATATATATATATATATATATATATATATATATATATATATATATAAAGACATAGATGGATATAGGTATAGATGGATATAGATAGATAGATATATAAATATAGATGGATATAGATAGATATATAGATATACATGGATATGTAGATGGATATAGATAGATTGCATAGATGGATATAGATGGATATAGGTATAGATGGATATAGATAGATATATAGATATAGTTGGATATATAGATAGATTACATAGATGGATATATATATATATATATATATATATATATATATATATATATATATATATATATATATATATATATATATATATAGATGGATATAGGTATAGATAAATATAGATAGATATATAAATATAGATGGATATATATAGATATACATGGATATAGATAGATATATAGATATACATGAATATAGATAGATATATAGATATATGTGGATATAGATAGATATACATGGATATATAGATATAGTTGGACATATAGATGGATATAGATAGGTATAGATAGATATATAGATATAGATGGATATAGATAGATATATAAATATAGATGGATATAGATAGATATATAGATATATATAGATGAAAATAGATGTATAGATATAGATGGATATTGTTATTTACGTTATGTAGGATGATTTTATGTAGAACACAATAAATCACAAAACACGACTTTAGCTGGGTTTTTACATGCAGGGTCACATATTTTTTTCTCATTTTCCAGTTTTACTCATCCAGAACATTTTTAAACTTCAGTACTGCTTGTAATTACTTGGAATATGGTATGGCATTGGGCTATAAATGTCATTTCATATTGATTTAGTCACGGTTTGGATGACATCAATAATATCTCCCATCCTGTTTCTCAGAATTAAGACTAAACCGCACAGGCCACAAGAGACAGACAGATAGAGTATGTGACGTAAACACTGTGTTGTTTATTGACGTTCGTAACAAAGACGTGATGATCATTGATTAATCCATTAACGGTTACTTAAGCGGTAAGACGCATGAGACTGTGCAATGTTGTGAACTTGGTTAAGGCTGTTTTTGGTCATTGTGGATTGTCTATGTTAAGAGTTTAATGATAAGAGATGCTTATTTGTGCAATATGGTGTTATTTGTTTGTGATTTACTGTTTCCAACATAAAATCATCTTAACATGCTTAAAAATATAACCTTGATATCTTTAATGTAGACTGAGTTGAAGATTGAAATCAAACTTTGATGCTCCCAATCTCATCATTAGATTATGAAATAATTTGGCAGAGATCTTTATGAAATGCCAAATATGTTTTTATAACCTTCTTTTTATTGTTTCAAAAAGGTGCTGTCACTTTGCAGTGTTAGCACATATCTTCACATCATTGTCTGTCAATATCTGCTCCCTGTAGATGTGTGAAATGATTTCACACAAGGGATCTCATTGAGCCATAAATTGCACTGGTGTTCCCTTGTGCGCGTACAGGAGCTATTATTTGCTTTTTCACATTGATTTCCCCCCATTGCGCAGACCATGAAAGGAAAAAGACGACGGGATTAAAAATGGACATCCGCTCAAAGGCTGCATTCAGCGTTTGGTGTTTTTTTGTGTGTGTGTGCCGCAGCGTGGGAGGACGATGCATGCGGGGGTGCACAGCAGGCACATGCGTGTGTGTGTATGCGTCTGTGATGTTTCTGGATTAAATTCATTGCATGTGTTTTTCATACTACGTTAATTAATAATGTGTCTCAGGGAATTTGCCTTTAATTTGCAGTCCCATTCAAAGATAGCACAATTCTCTAAGGGATCCTTCATCTAGCAGAATAAAAAGCAAGAGAGCCAAAGAATGAAGTGCATGAACGGTTAGCTCCACCTTCTCTCTCCCCATCCTCCTTCCTGTTTGCCGTCCACCAGCCCAGTCTCATACTACGACATTTGACGTCAGATTGCTCCTGTAGCCAATCACAAGCCCCGGGCCGCCCCCTTTGCTGCTTGACCCCGCCTCTCCTTCTGGTCTCATATATAGCAGGGTTCATTCTGTTTGCTTGAGTGTTCAACGTGCTGCTGTGCCTCAGGAGGCAAAGCACAGTTGCACTGTGAGTGAATCACCACCACCACATCTTCCCAGATTCATTCAGCGTTTCTTTCACAGCTCAGTAACCATCCTCCCTGCCTGGCTGTTGTCCCACTGCCCCGCTTTCAAGATGGGCTGCACCACCGGGCACTTCACATGCCAACCGCAGACAACGGCAGCTCCTATCCCGGAGAGCCAATCGCAGGACCCGAAAGTCCCCGAGGTGCTGTCCTCCTTGGAGAGGCTCTCGCAAGCCACCGGAGGGATGGAGAAGTCCTGGTACCGCTGCATCTTTCCCTTCGGAATAATTTCCCTGGTGATCGGGGTAGCCGGGACCGGGGTGACGTACACGTACAACGATCTCCCGCAGACGAAAGTGGTGTCCGTGGTCCTGCTGATCGTGGGGTTCGTTCTGGTGCTGATGGCGACAGCTTGCTGGACGGCCCATAAAAAGAAGCGCAGGAAAAAGAAAGAAGGGGGTTCCCTCAGCTCCGAACAGTGTCCCTTGTGAAGCGAACGAAAGGTGGCGAAAAGAGACGCTTGGGATTGAAAGCATTGTCTGCGCCTGCTGGCCTGAACACAGGCAAGGGCCCCTCCAGGATTTCGGCGGAAAACACGGGAGGTGAGCTTTCACCGGAGTCACGCACGCAGTTTACCGTTGCCCGGCAGGTGTCTGGTGTCAAAACAAGCCCGGAGAGGAGGACACATATCAACACGCA
Source organism: Paramisgurnus dabryanus (assembly GCF_030506205.2). Lineage (NCBI taxonomy): Eukaryota > Metazoa > Chordata > Actinopteri > Cypriniformes > Cobitidae > Paramisgurnus > Paramisgurnus dabryanus. The sequence goes on from NC_133339.1 coordinate 7,577,211, forward strand.
CGCACGCACACAGGACACTTAACACTTCCAGGGCCATAACTGCAAGCGGACGCCGGAGCCAGTGCTGCCGTCAACACGCGCATTCTTGCCGCCGCACCATGTGATGCCAAGTGAAGAAGCGGGCCAGAGGTGGCAACCGGACACCGCGGCGTAAGAGGAGTTCACCTTCGTCACTGTCGCACGTCATTCGCCCGTCCTGTGACACCGTAGCAATGTGTGAGCTTTTTTACGCAACGGGAGAGTGGAACTTGAACCTGCGTCTGCTTGCTCGGACCGGCAGCTGCGGATCAAGATAGGAGGAGGGCACGGACACGGAGAGGTCGAGAATGCGTCCGTCTGTGTGTGTGTATGTGTGCAGGAATATGAACTAGAGAGACGGGACACCTGCTCACCCTCTTTTACTGTCAGACCTTCGTCAATCGTAGCCTCTAATGATTTACTACCGGGTGCAGCATCTGATATTAAGGACACACATGGGAATTTTACACGGTGTACGGTCTGTTGACGGACTTTTACTTCGGGTTGTGTGTGTGTGTCTGTTTGTGAGAGAAAGCTGGCAAATCCAGAGCCTTCAAGAACCTCAATAGTTGGAAAAAACAAACACAGAGGAATTTTATAATAGCGTGATTCAGAGAAAGACGAGCGGGCCAAAGGATCTTTTGTCTAAACAGAAAACTCATTTCCTCAGACAGATAAACAAGATTACGAGGGTACATGAGATGCCAAAACCGTTTGTAAAGGGTTTGTCTCGTTCCAGTGCCTTTACCGGTTATAGGTACAGAACTTAGCTCTGTTACTCCTTTCTCTCTTTCTCTCTCTCTCTCTCCGTCTCATCCCGTGCCAGCTTCAAACCCCAAACTCAGCAGTTTAACCACGCTTCTGAGAAAACCTCCTCTTAAAACACACATGAATACGTCGTCGCTCTGACCCGGTCAGACCCCTCGCAGGCAGAAGCACGCATCCGCCCTTCGCACTGGGAATATCGCTCATTTACAGTGCCTTGCTTTGGGAAGTGTTTGTCATGGATACAGTGGGTGTGTAAGAAAAACTGAATTAAGGGATGCCACCCTCCAAATTTTCCCTGTTTCAGATGTGTAGGTCTGGTAACCCAGTTTCAAAGTAGATCTTTTTGCAGTATTCACAGGTGAGGAATAACATCTGTAAATCTGGAATACAGGGGTTCGTGTTAGGAAAAAAAGACTTTGAGGGAGATATCGAGGGATAGTGATTTACAGAGATGCATAAACAACCCTTAGTGATAGGCAGTTTTTGAGGCGTTTAGTTGTTAGTATGTGCACTAAGCTCAGCTTACTGGATGCTTGTGAGCCCAGTGGAAAGTTTTATTGCTGGCGATGGTCTTACAAAGATTATAACCGTCTATTGGTTCCCAGCTATGTTTTGCATTAGTATCAAGTTTGTTTCAAATGTTTCTCACAAATGAAGCCTATTGTGTAAATCTATAAATAGCAGAAGCTTATTCAATTTGGTCTGAGTTTAAATGCATTATAAAACATTAAGAGGAGACTGAGAAGCAGGAAATTCATCTTAATTTAGTTTATGAGAAACAATAATTTTAGTTTCGTCAGATAGTTTATGGGCTGATGAAATAAAGGCTGATGTAGATGTGTAATGTTTAAGAGCGCTGAATCATGCCTGCCATGCAACACAATGAGGTCCCCGGTTTGGTGCACGTCCAGGTGAAACTGATTTATATCATTAGCATCTGGCTACGGATAAACACAGTGCCTTTCTGTTGACTGATATACGTACCGAGAGCTGCCCGTGCCTCCTCTAGCATCGTAATTGCTTCACACTCGAATGTCGCTCGTGTCCCTTTACAAAAATAGAAGGCCTTTTTTCCACAACGTGCCCGAAAACACGATGGAGACGGGGACGTTGTAAGGTTTTAAACGCTGAAATGTGCAAGGAACGCCTTCTTTGCAGTTCAGCTTACAGTCAGGCTGCCGTTAAATCAGGGATGAAGTTGGCGATTAGGTGGAAAAAGGATTCCAGAGGGACCAGATGGGATTTGTTAGCTATCATAAACCGAGCCTAACCGAGTATCTGATCGTATCTTGGAAAGCTAGTAAAGCAGGAGAGGTGTTTACATGGCACCATACGGATCTGACGGAAAAAGAGAATTAGGAACATGGTGCTGATCTAAAAAAATAAAAACAATTAAACAAACAAAAAGAAAACTGAAAACAAAAATGTATCTGTAACAGTTTTAACCATTTATTTACTGGCACATAACAAGTTTTTCTTTTTAATTCGCTTTGCAACTTTGGTTTATTTTTGTTTGTACGTGAATGCAGAACTATGTGAGAGGGTCATTCCTCTCTAGCAGGTTTCAGATGTTTATAAGGATTTTTTACAAGAGCCAGACACTGGGGAGATTTATAGAGGCTGAACACATTTACAGTGTTGTGCAATGTCATTGAAAGCACAAAGGCTGATGGATACACGGGAATGCCTGGAATGCATAATTGCAAACATATTGAAACCATATATGTACTTAGCTTTGCTTATTACTTTTGCAGTCTTGTGCTGTATATAAACGTACATTTGTCTATGTAAAAAACTTAAATATATGAGCATTTGTGTTTTATAACTTTTGAAAATGGGAGATATGTCGAGAATGAGTTGCAAATGAATTTATGTTGTGTCGATTTTAATTTTTGTAAATCTACCTCTCGGGTTGTGAGAGTGTATTATTTAGCTGTCTATAAGCTGCAGGCAAACATATGCCGAACTTAGTTGTCAAACTATGTATATATACTAGTTATTTATATTTTTACATTTATATTCATATCAGATAAGACTTTGGAAAAGTTGTATTAAAGAACTGTCATGTGAAATATTTAAGTTTTGTGTCATTTTACTTTGTTAACCAGTTACTAGTTTTGTTAAGTTGACCTTGCTTAAAAGAGTATTATTTTGTGTGTTTGGTGTAAAGCCAGTCCCTCCAGAAAAACGCGATTATGCGATCACATTAAATTCATAATCAACCAAAGTCCGCATATTTACTTTAATTTAAACAAAGTACACTTTCCCAGCATAAAATGCAGATTTCCGTGTGAAAAATATGCAGGGCTTACATGATTTCATAATCCCCGCATTTTCGTAGCAAAAAATCTTAGCAGAAAGTTGAAAATGTTGCATTTACTTCACACAAGGGCAGCCATGTCCACTCTTGCTATGGGAATGTTATGAAGTGACGTAATTACGTGACGTGAACATCATTGAAAAGCTGCAAACAGTTTTTGCAAGTTCCCGCAGTTTTTTCAAGTTACCACAATTTCTGCAAGTTCCCGCAATTTCATTGCATAAAATAAATATCCTGCATATTCCATTGCATTTTTTAAAAAACGTGCCGGAAGATCAAGGACTTTTGCCCGCTACAATCACAAAAAAACTCAGCGTTTTTCTAGAAGGACTGTAAAGCAATGCGTTTACGTGGTTTAAGGTTCAAAAACATTGCCCCTTAGCAAAACACGTTGTGTCCGAAATCACATAATGTGACAGTAGGTACTAAAGTAGTTGAAGTACCTACTTATTGACTGTTAACTCTTTCACCATCAGCGTTTTTTTTTTTTTAAGTTGCCAGCCAGCGCCAGCGTTTTTCATGATTTTCACCAAAGTTTAATGCCTTCCAGAAAATGTTCTTCTTTAAATATATAAACATACAATATACCAAATGAAAGAACAGACCCTCTGCTTTCAAACTAAAATAAAATGTTTTTTCCTACCTTCAGTGGTTCTTTTGTAATCAGCTTTTGAATATGGGTAGGTTTCTGCAAAAACACCACATTTTGAGCAAAAAGCAGAGATAATTCCATTTTTGTGACGGACTTTTCATAGAGATCCCATTCAGAGCGATCTTTAAAACAGACACAGACATGCAGCAGCTTGCCATGGGGCAATACTTCCGGGTTTAAAAAGTTGCGGAAGGGCCACCTGGTGGATAATAGCGGTATTGCGGAAAGACGGAAAATCTCATAATTAACGGGGAAGCGTTTTCTCTCAATTGACGAGATATCTCGTCAATGGCGGTGAAAGAGTTAATGGAGCATTCACACCAGACGCGAAGAGGCGGCAAGTGGAGGAGGTCGAACAATAAATTTACTCAATTTGAGCTACATAAGCCCCTCACATGATGCGAATTTATGCGTGAATGTCTTGACTGAGTAGAATTTCACCCGCGACTTTCACATGCAAATGAAGCAAGTAAACTCAAAATGTTCAAGCGGCCAACTACGCGCGAATAGCGCGTTTTTGTCGCTTTTCCGCGTCTGGTGTGAACGCACAGTAAAACAGTAGGTACTATATAGTAGGAATATGGATAGTATAAATAAATTCAGACATACTTAACATTTGCCAGGTTGATGCATTAGTGACAGACGATTAGATTAACAAAAATAGTTTTTAACTGGAATTACTTTAAACAAGATCAATTTAAAGTGTGTGTTGCAGGTTTTTTTTTTACGAATTTGTGCAACTTGCTTGTGTGTAATAACCATTTAAAGTGTTATCCATTGTATTTTATGTTGTTGGGTATTACAAAACCCGAAAAATAATGAAAAAGTACAGCGGTTTGCAATGATTCTCCTTTCCCCCACAACGCACTGTATGACGTCACGCTGGGGAGAGAATTTACCAAAGCCGCATTGAGAGCATTGAGAATGACTATAGAAAGACGAGTAAAGTACAGTTCTGATAGCGCAGATTATAGATAAATAGATAGATAGATAGACAGACAGACAGATGGATAGGCTAGTATAGAGAGATAGGCAGACAGCCAGATAGCATAACGTTAGCATATCTTCGTGTAGAAAGTAAACAAACAATTAACATACTCGTGCATGCTGGCTTGAGGGGGTCCATGATCCTGCCTGAAATGGGTGTAACTTTATGCGATCTTCAGCACAAACGGTTTTGGCAGCATGTCTCTAATCCAGGAAGCTGAGTGAGGCACGTCACATCTGTTCGCGGGGACCAGCGACCCAAACGCACTCGCTTTCTTACAGCCAGTAGCGGAATGGCAATCGAGAGAGTCGGGACTTTCCCGGTGGGTCGATCTGATAATAGTTATACGTTTCGAGTTAACAACACCGTCTGGCGGCGTGATGGGCGCCGGTTCCCGCAGCCCGCTGGTCAAAGTGCAGCCTCTCTGCTCAACAAAGTATATGAAAGTGCTCAACCTGTTCGGCAGGTCCAAACATGTACAGGATTTATAAAAATACGGTGATCAATGAGCGGTTCCTCCTCAAATGGCATAGTCTGTCGTGATGTAAAAAGCCGCCGAACGCCTGTTTATTACAGTATGTATGCGGTCGGATCCGAGTGTGCTGCAGCTGCTGACTGCTGCGTATAAAATGATCGTGTGATTCGTTATAATCGCATAAACAATATAACAAAGCATCCTTTTATTTCACAAAACAATATATTTGAGATATTATTTGATAGACTAGTAAGTGTGGATTAAGGATGTTTAAAAATCTCTAGCCTGGTGGTCAGGACATGAATGGATCAAATCAGCAGATTTGCGAAGTTTTATTTATCTCCACAGATATCATAAATAATAATTAGCATGGTATCTTTGCAGTATAACACATTATATATTTCCTACGATGTATATATGATTTCCAAATTGTATACGCAAGTATTAAACAGCAATAAATGTCTCATCTATCTCTATGGCTCTGGCTGAGGCTTTCTCCACTTCTCCCCAGCGTGACGTCATCGCAGAATTGCGTAAAAAAACCGTTAATACCAAAAACGTAAAAAAAGTGTTCTTTAAGACCATTTTTGAGACATTTTAAAAATGATACACATATCTTGAGTGATTTATGTACCCATTAATCGACAGTGGTGGTTAACCTGCAACACGCCCTTTAATCACGGGGGAGAGCTGCATTTTTGAATAAAACAACACCTCTCCTTCTTTGTTGAATAACTCCTTTCATGGGGGCTTACGGGATAGTAAAGTGTCTATTAAATGAACACTTCAGGATCTTTCCTGAAGTAGTAGGTCATCCTGGTACTTTTCGCCTACTGTTTTTTGAATACTAATAAATACTAATAAATTGGACATACTACACTCTCAGTAATCGGACATACTACACTCTCAGAAATAAAGGTACAAAAGTTGTCACTGAGACAGTACCCTTTCAAAAAGGTGCACCTTTGTACCCAAAGGGGTCGTGTTTGAATGAGCGTTTTAGGAAGGCGTCGACTTTTAGAACTTTTAGAAAATATCTCTTTGGCTTTGAAACTTGAACTCATTCCCCGCCAGCCTTTTTTTGAAAAGTTGCACACAACACAAACATAGATATATAAAGATGCAAATATATCAAATGAAAAACAGACACTCTGCTTTCAAACAAACAATAAACAAACAAAGCAGGAAAAAGTTATATCCTATCTACATTTTTTTTGTCTGCTTATAAACTGGTAAAAATGGGTATGTTTCTTTCAAAATAATTTTTTTTAGCAAAAAAGAGCATTTTTCTGAACGAATTTTGTTAGAGATGAGATTCAGAACGATTATCAAAACATACACAGAGTTTAAAATAAGTAAATAAATTTTTTTGCATCAGTTTTGTTTATAAATAAGGTAAGTGTTATTACAGTATTTCAGATTATGAGTATTACAGATTAACATAAAAACTCATCAGGAACATGTTTTTTATGCAAATATTTTCTCTTAACTCTTTCACCGCCATTGACGAGATATCTCGTCAATTAAGAGAAAACGCTTCCCCGCAACTTATACAACCCGGAAGTAGCGCCTCACGTGAAAGAGAATGAACTCCGTGAATGTTTTAAAGATCGCTCTGCATCTGATCTTTATCAAAAGTCCTTCGCAAAAATGCAATTATCTCAGCTTTTTGCTCAAAATTTGGTGTTTTTGAAGAAACCTACCCATGTTTGAGAGGTGATTACAAGAGAACTAATGAAGGTAGGATGAAACGATTTTTTTTTTTAAAGCAGAGGGTCTGTCAGGACTCTGCCTTGAAGTCTTGTTATATTTGTATTTTGTCATGGTGGCAGAGTTCTGGCAGCCCCTGGCCTTGTGTGGAGGTTCATGCCTTGTTTTTGTGTTTGGCATGTGCCTCCGGTGTCTTGTCCTGTGACCCCGCCCCCTTGTTCTCCTGCTTATTAGTAATCATTGGTTTTCTCCCACCACCTGTTCCCCGCTCGTTATCTTGTTTTGTTCATTCTATTTAATGTCAGTGTATCTTTAGTTCTGTGCAGGATCATTGTGTTGTGTCGAGTTCTCGTGTTGCATGTACGTTCGAGTCTTGCTACCAAGTCAAGTTATCTAGTCGAGTCTTAGTGTCATCTGTCAGTTTCATGTGTTCGTGTTGTGTACCCCCTCGTGGGTTTTTGTTTTGTAAATAAATAAAGTATTTTCTGTTTTTTCCCCGACATCGTCTCCTCTTGGGTTCATCTGTTCCCCGAATCCTCACAGGGTCTGTTCTTTCATCTGATATATTGTTTGTTTATATATTTAAAGAAGAACATTTTCTGGAAGGCATTCAACTTTTGTGAAAATCATGAAAAATGCTGGCGCTGGCTGGCAACTCTTTTTAAAAATGCTGGCGGGGAAAGAGTTAATTGACAAAACAACTCGTCAATTGCGGGGAAAGAGTTCATCTCTGCGACTTTACAGATCTTCTGTATATGCACAAACAGCTTTAAACACAAGGATAACATAATAAATGCTTCATATGACCCCTTTAAAAGGATGGTTCACCCCCCCCCAAAAAAAAAAAAAATTCAGCATTTGCTCACAAACAAGTTGTTTTTAACCTGTAAACATTTTTTTGTTTTGTTTTGCTGAACACAAAGAAGGATATTTTGAGCAATGTTTGTAACCAAACATTTTTGGGGCACCATTGACTTCCATTGACTTTAGATTTTGGACTATTTTTCCTACTATGGAAGTCAATGGTGCCCCAGCTTTTTGCATGATTGATTCTCCTTTGTGTTCAGCAGAAAATTACCTTTATGTAGGTTTGAAGCAACTTCATGTTGAGTAAATAATGACGTTATGGGATAAACTATCCCTATAAAGATGTGATTTACTTTGTACCACACATCTTCAGTGTAGCTACTTTAGTCTTAGATTTACTGTACATCTGTACTTTATAAACAAAAGTATATTGCCTGTAATTTTATTCTTTTAAATTATATTTAGCTTTAGTTAAACAGATAATATTTTTAAAGTCGTTCCCTTTGCATTCGCGTTAATAATGAAATGCCTAGAAATAACGATGTGATTGATCTCCCTATGTAGGGTTCATATGGAAAAAATGTTATACAGCTTCACCCCATAGCTTTTGATTTTCATATATCTATATGGAAGTCTGGCCCCGCGGTGGACAGATCTATTTATATCTACAGAGAGAGAGAGAGAGAGAGAGAGAGAGAGAGAGAGAGACTGTATGTGAGTCATACAGTAGGGATCTTCCCTTTGAAGGCCGCCTGCTTTCTGTACAGAGGCGCGCAAAAAGATAATGATGTATGTTTAACTCTGATGAAAAAATACCATAAAGAAAGTGTAGGATTTAAACATTGCTTTGTTTAGCCATTGGTGAAATCCCTGTGGAGCCAGTAGTGAATTTTACCTCAGGTACGTTGATCCTGAAGCGTTAATGGGTTCACATTATTGAAGCTGACATCTTTTTTCAAACCAAATGCACTGCTGTCGAGTTTAACGCCTCGCGATGGCCAAAAATGCTGCCAGATTTCCGCAGTCATCCGGAGATTGACAGAGAGCATAACCTGAGACCTTGACATCACTGCCACGGCCAATGGAAAAACTCAATTTGTAAATCCGAAGGCACGTAAGGATTAATCCCTGCAGTGAGCTCGAGGGTTTCAGAGAGAGAGATACCATCTGCTGAGCACATAATATAATGAATGTACAGTATCGCGTGTCTCGCGAGATGGATAATCATTCGATTTTACCAACCAGTGACATACGGCGTTATTTCATCCCTTCTCAGTCATATGCTAATGGAGATTTACCTGTGTCATATGAAATTCAAGCCTCTGTCAAAACCTGAATATATTGGCCGTTTCTCAATCCAAAGGCTGCAGCCTGCAGAGGTCGCATACGTCATCGCGCCTCTGGTTTATTTAAGTTAACTGAGCATTACATTCGCAAGTCATAAGCACATTACAACAATTTACGATTAACTAAGAATAATAGTCAACTTTATAATTGTTAATATTTTGAAATAAGACCGTCTTGATGACGTATGGAGCCTAGATGCGACCTTCGGAAGCTGCAGCCTTCGGATTGAGAAACGGCCATTGACTAAACGTAGTTTTTTGGGGGGTATTCTTTTATTTGCCTGTCTAAAATATTTCTCTGTGACGAGATTAAAATAAATATGTCAATTAATATTGTTTAAAATACATATATTAATCCCCTAATATAACCAAAGTTACAATTTTGTCTTGTTCATTTTACATCTTACTGCTAAGGTAGCGTCTCTCAGACCTTCACTGTAAAAAAAAAAATGCAGCATGAAGTAAAAACAACTTGGTTTTGCAAGTCAATAGACCAATTTAGAGTAGACGTCACAGTTACGTCACTGCAAGCTGCGCGCGCAATGCGGTTGCAGAAAAACAGTGGAAATGAATTAGACACGAGTGAAAAGAGCAAGATAACTCACTGGAAAATGTCCGGTTGTGCTGTTAAGTGTCAGAATAAGAATGCCAAAAAAGATGGCTTTCATTTTTATAGAATACCATCGTCTAAGACATCATTTGAAGATAAACGTAGGTGTTTATGATTACAATAAGCCCTAAAACGGACAGAATGGAGCAAGGAAATCATCTGGAAATCTTTTAATAATTAGAACAGAAAATAAGTAGAGAAGATGTCCGGTGTTCTGTCGAAGTCTGTTCCCGTCCATGTGTTTCTTATAGCATTTTTATCATGTTACAATTATAATTTATTAAGGAAGAAATAATAGAAAACAGGAAAATTATGAAATATTTAATAAACGCTATTATATATAATACATGATAGTATTGCTTTTACATGTACTTTAGCGATTCAGACTGTAAAAATATTTGATTTAGCAAAAAAGAACAATACATATACATTACATACATGATGCATATCAGTAGCCAAGCCATTTAAACTTTTTATCTATCTAAAAAAATAAACGTAATGTGATTAAAACGCTATAAGAAACATTACACTAAAGGGAAACATAAAGGAATCAGACTTCAACAGAACACCGGATCCATAAAAATCATGGTTTAATGCTAAAACACTTCACAACCCTACTGCGGAGCAGTCACTTTCTGCAACCAGTTTGGCTCCGCCCACAAAAAACGTCATCTCTGTTTGCAAACACGAAATTGGTCTATTCAAGCAACTGTTTTAAGTTTCGACTTTTTTATGTTACTTTAACTTACCAAAATATGTTGATTTGATACAATTTTAACAGTGTTGTTCACACTGTCAGTCAGATTTTTCTACGTATCCGATCATAATTTAGCATGTGTGAACATATAATTTTTTTTTTACAAAATCATATTCAAATCTGATTTCTGATTTTATTACTTATTTCACGTTCTCATGCCACAAAATGTAAGCACGTCAGATGTTGTTGCATCAGAAGCGAGCAACATGAAGCGAGGTTGTTGTGTTGTTGATGTGCGAGTGGAGACGGCAGAAAGTAATAAAACTGTGTGCCAGCCTCCAATGTTTCTTCCGCTGCTTCATTAGACACAGTAGTCCAGATCCGCGGGTACACCGCGTGTAAAGCCCTATTTGGACGGTAATTGTTTCTCATGGGGACTTAAGGTATTTTCATCATTTTGTAGGGGGTAGTCAGCGATTATATTGCTGTCTGAATCCAGAATGTCAGTGTTTTCCCCAACCACTCGTGTAAAAATCCCTGGCCAAATTACCTACACTGTAAAAAATCCAATTAATGAAATGTTGGACGGGCAAAAATATATAAGTTAAACCAATTTTTTTGTTTGAGCTAGTTGAGAAGACATATTATTTTAAGTCTAGATAAATCTGTGTTTAAAACATTAAATAAATGGTTATTTTCAATTCCAGTCAACATTCAGAATGGCTAATGTTGACTGAACTAATTAAGACAAATCAGGTAAATATGTGGACTTTGCAGCTTTGTTTCCTGACAACAAAATGCCCCTAATATTACTGTTATTTGGTCACAAAATGTAATTGTAAGAGTTGTTCAGGCGTGAATGTATGTGCTTAAAGTTTAAATATGCGGTCGGTTAATAAAGATAGCGTCTATTTAAAAATGTGCTCGGACACTTTCGGACGGAGCTCCATATGAGCTCAATATGAGCTCCAGAAAATCATCGGCGCTTAAGTGCTCACACCCCGCCCAGCGCAGCCTCGCCTCGGCAAGCGCATCAGAAATCGACTGCTGGCTCTGATATCTCTGTGGCGTTTAAACGTGATTTAATTCATTTTAATTTCTCATACTTAACAATGAAAGGGTTATGTTTTAAATCATATTTTAGGATTGCACTTAATTGATATGGCTGTTGAGTGATGTTTCATATCTTTTACATTCGTTATAACCGGACTGCATGCGAATTTGAACTTCAGAGCTGAAGGAGCGGGTGGAGAAATAGTCCAAATATCATAACAATCTTAAATAAAACTTCTAAATATACCCGTGTGTGTACCCGTGTGCGCGCGCGCGTACGCGCGACCCGCTCGCGCGCGTGTGTATGTATGTACAGTATGTGCGTGAGTTTTTAATTTAAAATGTCTTAACTCGGAAGGATCTGGACTGGAACACAGGTCATTTCATCTGAGATCAATCCGCACCTAACAGCCTGAATCACTTACTGATTCACATGACACAAGTCATCAGCCGTTTCCTCAAGTTCACGTCAGGTAAGTGTTTGTAAATAAATGTTAATTTTAGACTATATTAATTGGCAAAGACGCAAATACTCGACGTTTTTGTAAAGATATAAGTTATATAAAGGTGTGTTATGTTATGTGTCCGAGTTAAAGTGGAGCTATTTTAGTTAAGATTACCGGACAGGGTTTATTACTCCGTCTTAATTATAATTGGGACATTTTTACAAACAAACCTTATAAAATACAATACTGGCGTGCATTTTGAGACAAAAGAATAGCACTCATATGTTAAGAGATGTCAGTATTTTAGTCAGTGATAAGTCCTGTTCGAGAAAACCGCCCAATAGTGTTTAATTCAATTACGTGTGATGTCTGAGGGAAATTTGGCAATTTTAGAGTATAAAGTCTTTCACCGTCAAGCTTTATTATATTAAACATGTTTTTATGTATGTATTTATATTCCTCTGTTTATCAAACCAGAGCGGTGATGATGTGGAGAGAGGCAGAGAGGGATACATGGTGAAAGAAGTTCTCCTAAATGGCCCTGGAGATGTTCTGACTGATTTTGGAGTGCTTTTGGACTGTTTTATGCTCTCTATTTAGAGAAGACTTAATTCTGTATGTTCAGTCTGTATGATAAGTGAATAAAGCTTTTGTTTTTTTGTGACTGAAGTTAATTATTTGTTAACAACACCAGCATAAATTATTTGATAAATAATTTTAAAAAGTTTATTAAGTATTCCCAAATAATAAATATTAATTGAAGTAACACATAAAACATTGAGTAAATACTTAAAATTTAATTGACAGAGTCTTTGCTGTAAGTTTTTAAAGATTCAACTGATTAAAACATTTTAGTTGAATGAACTATAAAGCTAGTTGAGCAAACATACTTTTTTATATTTGAGTCAAAATTGGGCCAACTAAAAAACATCAATCCAGGTAACACTTTGGAGTCAGAAATTGAGTGAACGTAAAATTTCTGTGGAACTAGTTACTAAAAAATAATTCATTGAGCCAACAATTTATTTTTTACAGTGTACAGTACTGTTTTTTGATGAACACAGGTTGTGTGGTAATTTAATTGCCGTCCAAATCCACATCTCTGAGTTTATAAAAGGGGATCAATGCAAAAGTCATTCTGCACTCATGAGAAACAATTACCATTCGAAAAGGGCTTTGAATAGACAACATTGTTTGAATTCATGTGGCACTGTCCAGACATGACATCAAAGTATGTCCAAAAAATGAGCCATACAGTACCCCGATAGCACGATTCATCTTGGCAACATCTGCATTTACATCTGCAAGATGTATTATTTTGATTGTTGCTCATCTGCAATACGTCTCTGGGTCAAAATCACTATAAAGTGCCTTTGAGACTGCAAAATTTCCCCCTCAAAAATCTGAGATTTTCCATTTAACTTCTTATGTTTTGTATTAAGAAGACCTTAGGCTGTTAGAAACGCATATTGGTCAAGCTCCAGCACTTTTTTTTATAAATTAACTGCAAGCAAACACCATATGTCCACCCTGTCATGCAAATTCAATGTAAAAAATTCATGACACGGTGGACATTTTTAGCTAAATTTAGCATTTAATGAACACATGATGTAGCTGCAGTTAACTAAGTGATGAGGCTGACTGTGCACTGTTTCAAATACATATTTAGATTTTTTCCCGCGGAGTTTTATGTTAATTAATATTCGAGGGTGGACATTTTAAGCTTCACACAAGGCAACTACAAACACAAAGGAAAAATAAGTGTAGATGCTTACTGTGTGTGCATTATATGTTTTAACCTCCACTGAATAAAGACCACATTGGGGACAGGATGTCACTGAATACATCAATGGGTTTCTTGAAGGGACGTTTACCCCAAAACGACAGGGTGGGCAGCAATTTTAGGGACACATGCAAAATGCTTAATATTATTATGAAAATGAATATAAATCATAGACGTTTCAGCAGTAACAACATAAACACGGGCTTTCGTGGTTATCACGTAACTTCCGGTAAACTCTGTGAAGAATAAATAACAACAAAATCCCTTTAAAGTAGTTTATTTATATAACAAGCAAAACAAACAACACATAGATTAGGAACCCAAAACATTTGTTATTTTTGAAGAGTTATTTGTTTAAGAGTTCAGTTTCAGCAACTAGTCAGACCATTAAACAAACAGAAACCGGAAGTAAAGTTTGGACCAGACTCTTATCGCGTCACCGCACGTGCGCCCGATGAAACGATCTGTAAAAATGTCTTGCTTTATCAAATAACTTGTTAAGGACAATAAGAAAAATTTAAAAGTTTTAAAAATTTTATGTCATTTATTCACTTCTATATCACTAAAGTTAGCTGAGCAGGATCTGGGACATGCCAAAATCGCATGCATCCAATCAAAGAAAATGGTATGAAATGGGAAAAACATATTTCAAGAGACTTAAAGCTGCTTTGCAACAATTGCCAATTGTGAAAAGCGCTATATAAATAAAATTGAATTGAATTGAATTGAATTGAATTATCATTGAACTTGTATGTGTGTAAATGTTTGGCCATTTATAATAAAACCTCAGAATTTCATTATTATGGATTATATTCATGATGACGGAGTGATTCTGATGAGGACAGCAAAAGGCACTTATAGTGATATTGACCCCTCTGAGACATTTCCTAAAAGATGTCATAAAGACATATTGAAGGTGTCTTTGATTTAGAATGAATGTTAAACAGCTTTTTCTAAGACCTTTATCAGACGTTTTTACACACCAGGGGTCTCATTTATAAAATGGGGATCCTTACTAAAAGTCTTACTAAAAGTCTTAAGTACGCACAAAAGCCAAAAATGGCATACGGCAAAAATATTAAGACTTATAAGACAAAGCAATGCTCCCTTTATAAATGACAGATCAGCTGCAAGTGTGCGTACATGAATCATCTTTCCAGCCCCGTTTTGTGCGTACGCATGTTTTATTAATGAGACCCAAGATGTTTTCCAGATCTTTAGCAGACATCTTACAGACGTACTTGTGCTAGCTTTCACTGTGGCAGGACCTTTAAAAAGGCCCTTATGTGTACAATTTTTGTATAAATATGTAAAGGGTACCACCCCAGTGACAGCTTTTTTATTTATAGCCAGTAATTTATTCTTGGAAATTCATTTAAAGTTAGATGTGCAACATTCCTACTTGATATCTTTAACTTGTGAACATTAAGATGTGATTGAAGCTCAGAATATGGCTTACAAGAAGAAAATTAAGTGGCAGCCTGTCACAGGTGTTTTTTTCTTCACTGCAGAGATTAAACATCTGTGCAGTCTGTTATTTGTTCTGCAGGTGCACTGTTCAGATGAGACGAGATGGTTTTTTACAGCTGTTTGTGATTTTAAATCTTACATAATGTAAAAAACATTCTGTAAAAATATTATCTTGAAAATTGAAGTTAATAACAAACTTTGATGCTCCAAATCTCATCATTACATTGTGAGACTTTGGACTAAATTTCACAGACGGGGTAACAAATAGTTTTGCATAACAAAGATTATGCACTACAGTAAATATTGTATTTGTAGTATTAATGCCAAAATCTAGTAAATTTTTTATGTAGTATGCATGAAGCAATATTGTCATCAGAAAAAATGCACGGGTACTGTACGTACTGTAGTTTGTAGCCCAGGAAATGCATTGCATTTTGCCACAGTGGGCATTTCGACCGTGCACGTAAAAAAAGGACTTTAATGCCGTTGTATAGTCTATTTTTACATGTACGTTGGGGTTTGCATACAGTGACGCAATATTTGGCATCAGAAGAATGCATGGGTTGTGTTCGCACACCACCGGATTTTTTAAACCCCACTTACATTTTATGCGTAGGTCATATGCATGCATCTACAGGAGACTGTAGCCCAGGAAATGCATTGCATTTTGCACAAAACATCTGTGAACACGTACGAATCAAAAAAACTATACTTTTCTTAGCTGTGCATTCGACCGTGCGCGTACTTTCGTGTACACATAAAAAATGACTTTAAGGCCGAAGTATAGTCCATTTTTACGTTTACATGAGGGTCCGCGTACAGTTCGAGTGATGGAATTTTCATCATCAGAAGAGGGCACGTGTACTGTACGCACACTGACGGATTTTTCAAAACCATGCGTATATTGTACGCATAGGTCATGTATGCACGTACAGGAGAATGTAGTATGTAGCACAGTTTGACGCAATGTGCACACATCGAACGTCTGTGTACACGTACAAATCAAATAAATTATACTTTGCAAGGCTGTGCGTTCGACCACATGCTTACGTTAGAAAACAGTCTATACTCCAGGCTTAAAGGCCAATGTATAGTCCATTTGTTATGTGTTTGTGGGGATTCACGTACAGTGCACACGACACAGTTTTCTTCATTGGAAGAGCGCGCATATAATGTACGCACACCGTCAGATTTGTACGTACATTGTACTCGTAGGTTGCATATGCGCGTATAGGAGACAGTAGTATGTAACCCAGGAAATGCATTGCATTTTGCCGCAATGCGCATGCGACGAACATCTTTGGACACGAATCAAATAAACTATACTTTGCAAGGTTCGACCCATGCGTACATGTGAAAAAAGATCTTTAAGGCCTTAAGGATCTTTAAGTATTATCCATTTTTACGTTTACATGAGGGTCCGCGTACAGTGCACGTGACGCAATTTTCATCATCAGAGGAGTGTGCGTGTACTGTACGCACACTGACGGATTTTTCAAACCCTGCATATATTGTACGCGTAGGTCGCGCATGCGCATACAGGACTATGTAGTATGTAGCCCAGGATATGCATTGCATTTTGTCGCAATGTGCATGCGTTGAACGTCTGCATATACGTACAAATCAAATAAACTATGCTTTGCAATGCTGTGCATATGTTTGCATACACGTAAAAAAACAGACTAAACCCCGGGCTTTAACTTTAATGTACTATTCACTTATTACATTATAATCCAACTGTTAAAATCTGACTGTAATGACTAAATCACAAGAAGATGGCTTATAAGGATTTTTGATCAGGAGTTTTATTAAGGAATAAAAGTCCTGTTGCTATATTATGTGAGCAATCCATTAAAAACCCAGGTTTTTGCCATATGCCGTCCATCTCTTTCACACATGCGCTCCATCACTAATAGCAAACCAAATGTAAATGGTCCGAATCCAGGCAGCCACATGAGACGGAGTAAAGCTCAGTTAGCGTGTGAATGTTTGAGCAGGAAACAGGTTGATTTAGGGAAAAGGGGAAAAGGCCACAGGAGGTGACGCTGGGCGTGTGATGGTCAGTGAAGATTACAGGAATTCTGGCACTGAAGCTTTTCCTCCTGTTCCACACAGTCTTGGCTTTAGAGGCGTCCGCCTGTGACCTCTCTCACTAAACTCCACTGAACTTTCAGATCAATTGCACACGCTCCCTTTCCTGTGCTCTCACATGCGCACGGATTCAGCACAACTTTAACACGCCTGCTTCCTCTTTCCAACGATGACAAAAGAGGATTGGTTTATAAATGGGTCACTTTTTGTTGAACTTAAAGTTGTTAGCTGAGATGTGATAAAAGCTTCTTTCAATTTCCATTTTGTTTTGAACCTGGAATAAATCTGAAGGTTATAAATGTGATGTTGAAGGAGAAAAACTACATGGTACGCTATTAAAAATAAAGGTGCTACAAAAATTACATGCACTGTCAGAAAAAAGGTACAAAACTATATCATCAAAGCTTCATTTTTTTACCTTTTTGGGTAAACAACACATTAAATGTTGTATACCTTTTGGGGTACAGTATTATACCCCAAGGACCTATTGTGTACCTTAAAGGAACACACTGACTTTTTGGGACTTTAGCTTATTCACCATATTCCCCAGAGTTAGATAAGTCCATACATACCCTTTTCATCAATGTGTGTCCCGTAACTCTGTCTGACGCCACTGCTAGCCTAGCTTAGCACAAAGACTGGATGTGATTAGCGCTCCTCACCACAGGGCTTCTCAGGTGCTGCGAGCAAATCACTCCGCAGTAGCAGTGCTTCGTCTTCTGAAAATATAGTTTCCAGTATGTAAAGATGTCTGTGTCTCATATGACCTTGTTATTTGTACATGCTGTGACTATACAAATCGCAACATGTAAATAGGAAAATTTTGGCGTTATTTTGTCACTTATTGGGAGCAGTGTGCTAGCTGGAGCCATTTACTTCCAGTCTTTGTGCTAAGCTAGGCTAACCGCGGTGAGTCAGACAGAGTTACGGGATCCACGGAGATGAAAAGGGTATGTATGGACTTATCTAACTCTGGGGCAGGGCTTGACCAAAGTGGCTAGTTGTTTTCCAAAGTTACTAGCCACTCAGCATTTTCCCTGGTCACAATTTTGTTGTCAGTAAAATACATGTATATGATTAAACTTGACTTTGGCATCCTAAAATGACTTTAATTAAGAGTAGATTTACTTGATTTAGCTAGATTAGATTTTAAACTTTTAAAATGCAGATTGACCAACCAAATTAAGACTACATTTGTTAGCTGGTATATACCAGGTATATCAGTACAGATCATATTTAGCTGCATGAAAAACATGCTAGTAAGGCATTGCATTCGCAAAATCTTCTAAAGTAGCGCTGATGCTTGCGCCTGAGACAGGCGCAGAAACAAAGCTCAACCCCTATTGTAGGCCTGCGTTGTGCTGGATGCTGGTAGTGGTCATGGGGGTTGTAGTTTTCCAGTGTCGTATTACGCATTGTTTGGCATTTCGCAAAACTTTTAAGAAAACTACAATAAAAAATGTAACCTGCCAAAGTTGCCTCTTGGGATTGTCTGTGGAAAATCTACCCGCATTTGGCGGGTTTGCGGGTGTTAATGTCAAGCCCTGCTCTGGGGGATACGGTGAATAAGCTAAAGGCACAAAAAGTCGACGTGTTCCTTAAAGGAACAATTTTATCCCTTAATTTTGTACCAATTTTGTAAATTTTAGGGCTACAAACCGTTAATGTCAAACAATGGTTCAATAGCAAAGAAAGGGACACAAAAAGGTACAACGTTGTATTATGTTGGTACAAAACAGAACCTTATGCTGCATACACACCAAGCGCGAAGCATCGCGTTCCTCGCTCCAGATTACTAGTGGGACTTTGTGCCATGCAAATTTTTTGCTCAAGTTGAGTTCTTTCAACTTGCATGAAGATGCGTTTGAGACAGCTCGTGTTTTTGCAGCAATCGTACCACCCAATTCGCGTCATTCGCATTGCCCTGCATGACTTCGCGTCTATTCGCGTCTTTGCTTTGTATGTAATCTATTTGCGCAAATTGTTGAATTTGCGTTTATTGTGTACGCCCCATCACAATACCACACGAGCGACAGAAAAGGTACATTTCAGAAGAACCATTCAGTCAACACTTCTTAAACGGTTCTTTTTTATACCAGTTGTTATTTTATTAGAGTTAGTTCAATTGTAGTAGTAATCTCCTTTAAACTATAGTCACACAAAGCAGGCTGTTGGGGATCCCCAATCAATGTGATGTCACATTGATTACGCCCCACCCATGACCGCTCACAGACTCCGCCTTATGAGCGTGTAGTTTAATCTTCTGCCAGAGACCCATGTTTTGATAAAGTCCAAAGCACATGTATATGCACTCTACACCCTACTTTGCATACGGGGAGGGGAACAGAAGCTTTCTTTGCATTTAATGAAACACTCACAAAAACAGCGCGTTTTCAATGCAGCCACAAATGGCCATGTTCAACATCGTATAATGAAAGATATGTGGTGTATTTAAGCTGACACTTAACAGACACATTCTGGGGATACCAGAGATTGCTGAAAACACCTACGTTAGCAGCCCTTTAATATCGACACAGTATAGTCCGACCATGAGCAACCAACCGTGTTTCATTGTTATTCGTACATATTTTACGAGGCGGCTAATTCATACGACCACATTCTTACAGTTTTGTACGATTTGCTTTTGGTGTTAGAGGCGAGGTTAGCAGGGGGATTTCGTTATATATTTTTTTGATAATCATATTTAGTGCTGGGCAAAGATTAATCGCGATTAATCGCATACAAAATAAAAGTGATTTTTTTTGCATAATATATGTGTGACGAGACTGACAGGTTAGGTTCCATTTGCAACTCTTTATTGATGTTTTCAATCAGCAAACAATAGTAAACAATGGGCACATCCAAGTAATCATAAACATATAACAGACCAGGTTCGGGGCAGGCAGAAAGCAGTCGTAATCGTAATCCAGTCCAAGTTCAGGGCAGGCGGCAAGAATCAATAAACCAAGAGACAGTCCAAAATAACACCAGGAAATCAAACACGGGTACACACAGGGAAAACGCTCAGAAATGCTGCTAGGGCAAACAAGACTTCGCAAAGTTTAGGTGGCAGAGTCCCAGGTTAAATAGACCCGCTGATACGCTGCAGCTGGTGTGTAATCAGCGGGTCACAGTGCATGATGGGGAATGTAGTTAATATTCGGGTGAATGGGAAGTACCGGGAGCGTTGGCGCTGACATCCGTCACAGAGCCCCCCCCCCCCCCCCCCCCTGCGAGCGGCTCCAGACGCGGGAAGTGTTCTTTCGAGGACGACCTCGGGGACGAGGGGCAGGTTTATCCGAGTGTAGTCTGTGAAATTCATGGATGAGGTTGGCATCCAAGATGTCGTTTGCGTTCACCCACGACCTCTCCTCGGGACCATACCCCTCCCAGTTGACGAGGTACTGCAGGTTGGAGCCCTGACGTCTGGAGTCCAGCAGCTCGCTGACCAGATAGGCCTCTTCACCGTCCACCATGATGGGAGGGGGCCCTGATCCTCCAGAATCTACAGCCGCTCCCGGGTCCTCGGCAGGTTTTAACAGGGAAACATGAAAAGTGGGAGAGATACGGTAATTAGGGGGGAGATCAAGACGGTAGGAGACAGGGTTAACTTGTTTCACGATTTTAAAAGGACCAACATACCTGGGACTCAACTTTTTGCAGGGGAGACGAAGTTTCAGGTCTCTGGACGAGAGCCAAACCAACTGACCAGGTTCGTAGTGGGGTTCTGGGGTTCTATGGCGATCCGCTTTTTCTTTAACCTTTCCAATGGCTCGAGACAGATGAACATGAGCTTGTTGCCAGGCTTCCTGACTTCGGGTGAACCAAGCGTCAATGGCCGGGATGTCTGCGAGTTCCTCATCCCAGGGGAAGATGGGCGGTTGATATCCAAGGACACATTGGAAAGGCGTGAGACCCGTGGAGGTTTTCTTCAGGGAGTTCTGTGCATATTCCGCCCAAGGTAGGAAGCGACACCAGTCATGCTGATTCTTGTGACAGTAAACTCTGAGAAACTTAGTTAACTCTTGATTAAGACGTTCAACTTGACCATTGGATTGTGGATGATAACCGGAAGTAAGACTGATGTTGATGTTTAATGCTTTGAAGAATGCTTTCCATACCTTGGACGTGAATTGCGGCCCCCGGTCAGATACAATGTCCTCAGGAAGTCCATAATACCGGAACACACAATGAAGCAGCTGTTCGGCGGTTTCCATGGCGGATGGCAGCTTGGGCAGAGGGATAAAACGACATGCTTTAGAGAAACGATCAATGACAGAAAGTACCACTGTGTTACCATCAGACCTAGGCAGATCCGTCACAAAATCCACCGCTATGTGAGACCATGGTCTCTGTGGGATCACAAGGGGTTGGAGGAGACCAGCTGGGTTCTGGTGTGGAGTTTTACTGGCTGCGCAAACCGTACAGGCATTCACCACCGCGCTGACATCAGGTAACATGGACTGCCACCAGAACTTGTTCTTCAGCATCACCAAAGTTGAGTTAATGCCCGGATGTCCAGAAGAGAGAGATGTGTGAATCCATTGGATGACCTGCTTCCTATGAGATGGAGGAACGTAAGTACGGTCTGCAGGGCATTCCGCTGGTGGTGGGTTAGCATTGTTGAGTTGGTTTATTTCTTGCATCACGTTCCACTGAACAGGAGCTACAATGAGGGAGGGTGGGATGATGGGCTCGGAACAAACAGGCTGGGGTGAAGAATCAAAAATACGTGACAATGCATCTGCTTTGGTGTTCTTGGATCCAGGTAGGTATGTGATAGTGAAATGAAATCTTGTGAAAAACAGAGCCCACCTTGCCTGCCGGGTATTGAGACGTTTGGCAGATTGTAAATATTCCAGGTTGCGATGGTCCGTGAGAATCAGAAAAGGGTGTTTGGCGCCCTCTAGCCAATGCCGCCATTCTTCCAAGACCGCCTTTATGGCCAAAAGCTCCCGGTTACCCACATCATAATTTCTCTCAGCAGGATTCAGTTTTCTAGAATAGAAAGCACAGGGGTAAACTTTGCCTGGGTTACCTTGCCTCTGTGATAACACAGCGCCCACTCCAGAATTCGAGGCATCCACCTCGACTATGAAAGGCTTCTCGGGATCTGGATGATGCAGTATAGGGGCTGAAGTAAAGCGAGTCTTAAGGTTACTGAAGGCAGCTTCGGCTTCCGGGTTCCATGAGAGCTTGTGATTAGATTTGTGCACAAGTGAAGTTAAAGGTGCAGCAACAATACTGAAATTCTTGATAAATCTTCTGTAAAAGTTAGCAAATCCCAGAAATCTTTGGAGTTCCTTAACCGTAGTTGGTTTAGGCCACTGTAGCACTGACGCCACCTTCTTCTCATCCATAGCCACCCCGTCTGGACTTATGATATACCCCAGGAAGGACGTAGAGGACTGATGGAACTCACACTTTTCTGCTTTCACATAGAGTTGGTGTTCAATGAGGCGTTGGAGGACAGTTCTGACATGTATCACGTGTTGTTCTAGAGAATCAGAGTAAATGAGTATGTCATCAATGTAAACAATAACAAATCGGTTAAGCATGTCCCGGAGCACGTCATTAATAAAGGACTGGAACACGGATGGACTGTTACAAAGACCGAAGGGCATCACCAAATATTCGTAGTGACCATCGCTGGTGGAGAAAGCTGTTTTCCATTCGTCCCCTTCCCGAATACGAATCAGGTTGTAAGCACTACGGAGGTCCAATTTGCTGTAGATCTTGGCGCTGCGTAGTTGCTCCAAAGCAGCGGGTACTAGAGGTAACGGATAGCGAAACTTCACCGTGATGTCATTCAGGCCACGATAATCAATACAGGGTCTTAGACTGCCATCTTTCTTGCCCACGAAGAAAAAACCCTGCAGATGCTGGTGATGTAGAATGGCGTATGAAGCCCTTCTCAAGCTCCTCTGCGATGTATTTCTTCATGGCTTGTTGTTCAGGTTCGGATAGAGGAAAGATGCGCCCCCTAGGTGGTACTGTATCAGGTAACAATTCGATAGCACAATCACTGTCTCGATGAGGTGGTATTTGCGTGGCTTTGGTCTTGCTGAATGCAATAGCTAGGTCTGAATACTCGTGGGGAACATTATCAGGTAAACTGGGAACTGGTTTAATTTGTGATGTACACACAGAGAGATCAGGTGACTTACTCAGACAGGATTTCCTACATTCATCACTCCACTTCAGAATACACTTTTCCTTCCAAGAAACGAGTGGGTTGTGTAGATGCAACCAGGGAAAGCCCAAAATAACTGGATTATGAGGAGATGAGATGACATAGAAGACAATCTCTTCTGTGTGGTCGTGTTCGGTAACAAGTGTGATGCTTTGAGAGATATGCGTGACGTGACCGGTGCCCAATGGTCTCCCGTCTAACGCTGCGATAGAGAGAGGGGGTACACAAGGGGTTACTGAGATTCCATGAGACTTCACTAATCCCGCATCAATAAAGTTTCCCGCAGCCCCGGAGTCAAGTAATGCTTTGGTATTAAATTTACTTTGTTGCCATGACAACGAGACAGTAACTTCCATACATTCAAATGTAGTAGGTGGAATAGATGCACTCACCCGACCTAAGCGTGTCTGAGCTGGTCGTGAGGGACAGACGGCCAGGACATGGCCAGCTTCACCACAATACAGGCATAGACGTTGACGAAAGCGGCGTTCTCTCTCACCCGCCGTGAGTCGTGCTCTGCCCACTTGCATGGGTTCACTCGTGTCAGGTGAAGGTACTGAGTGAGTTGCGTAAGTCTCAAATACACGGACTGGTCTGCGACTGCGTACTAGATTATCCACTCGTATAGCCAGCTTGACGAATTCATCAAAACTCCTCCCTTCGTCACGGCAGGCTAACTCGGACTGTAATTCTTGACTTAAACCTTGACGAAACAATGTCTTCAATGTATCTTCAACCCAGTTGGTCTGTGCAGCGAGTGTGCGGAAGGTCAGAGCGAATTCGGCCGCTGAGCGGCGCCCCTGTCTAAGGGAGAGTAGTTGTTCACCTGGGTCTCGACCTCCTGCTGGGTGTTCAAACACAGCTCGCATGGTGCTCTTAAACTCATCAAAGGTACATTGGTTAAAGTTGCCAGCTGCCCATAATGCCGTAGCCCACTCTAATGCTTTCCCAGTAAGCAAAGAACAAATCAACGAGATTTTACTAACCTCCGTGGTGTAAATGTTGAGTTGCTGGGCGATGAAAAGCTCACACTGCATGAGAAAGCCTTTGCATCAATCTGGGGTGCCATCAAACTTTTCAGGGAATGCTAGACGGGGTGTAACTGAAGCCAGGGGCGTGGCTCTGGGTTGAGTTGGCTGAGGCGTGGGAACTGGTGTAGCGGCGGTGTTAGCTGACGTAGCTAAGCTCTGCACAGAGCGAACTAATTCCTCCGTGAGAGAGGTCAGTCGGACTAACTGATGTTGATGAGCCGCCAGGATGTTTGCTTGTGTGGACAGCTCGCCTGTAAGCTGTGCCACGGTTGCTGGAGCCTGTGGTGGCGAAGTCTTCTGTGACGAGACTGACAGGTTAGGTTCCATTTGCAACTCTTTATTGATGTTTTCAATCAGCAAACAATAGTAAACAATGGGCACATCCAAGTAATCATAAACATATAACAGACCAGGTTCGGGGCAGGCAGAAAGCAGTCGTAATCGTAATCCAGTCCAAGTTCAGGGCAGGCGGCAAGAATCAATAAACCAAGAGACAGTCCAAAATAACACCAGGAAATCAAACACGGGTACACACAGGGAAAACGCTCAGAAATGCTGCTAGGGCAAACAAGACTTCGCAAAGTTCAGGTGGCAGAGTCCCAGGTTAAATAGACCCGCTGATACGCTGCAGCTGGTGTGTAATCAGCGGGTCACAGTGCATGATGGGGAATGTAGTTAATATTCGGGTGAATGGGAAGTACCGGGAGCGTTGGCGCTGACATCCGTCACAATATGTGTGTACTGTGTGTAATTATTATGTATATTTAACCATGAACACATGCATATATTAATTTCAGATTTTTTAATTTATATATAGTTTTTTTTTTACAATTATATATAATATAGAATATATAAAAATATAAATAAATATATATACATATGTAAATGTTTCTTAAATACATACATGAATGTGTATGTATTTATATATACATTATAATTACACACAGCACACACTCATATATTATGTAAAAAATCACTTTTATTTTGTATGCGATTAATCGCGATTAATCTTTGCCTAGCACTTTGTAGAATTTACTTTGTACGAATTTATATGAATTAGCCAACTTGTAAAATACGTACAGGTTTAGGCTCGAGTAACCCATGCACTTCTAGCAAAAATAAACTTGAATTTGTTGTCGTTTTTGCCAAAATAACTGAGATAGTTTAATATTTCATCATGTAAGCAAGTCAACCATGATTACAAGGTGTTTGCGTCATTTATTTTTGTTAGTTGTCTAACTTATCGCTGACAGCCCAAATTTTCGCCTAGACGTCTGTGCTGTGTTTGTAGAGCTATTAAACTTTTAAACACAAAATTGCTTGCTGGGAAGCTGAAGGTGTTAAGTTCAAATTATATTTCTTTTAAATGATAATGATCAAATATATTTTAAAGAAAGGCTTTTGATAGTGGTGCTGTTTGACAGCTATGGCTCTTTGGCTTTATCACTTAAACATTTTACTTATGCGTCCCCGAACAAACAGTGACAGCCGAGGCTACCAAACTGCATTTTAATATAATATTTCAAGATAAATGAAATTACGTGGTCCTAGAAATCCATGTATAGCTTTTATGCTTCTCATTTTGCTCCATCACAGCCTTTCTCATGGGGCGGGGTGATTGAGCCCCGTGAGGAAAATTCGAGGAGAGTAAGTGGAGGTGCTAAATCGCCTGTTGCATCAGATAGCCGGGTGAACTCTACCAGATGTTCCACAGCGCTTATACACCAATTAAACACAGAGAGTTTCCTGGAAAAACGCCTGCTTGGGGTTTTTCAATTATCCTCAGATTCGGTTCACATAGTCAGGAATGCCAAAAAAAACCCAGGACGATCAATCTCGTGTTTCATGAAGAAACAGAAATTTTGTGTCATAATTCACTTTTGAAAAAAAGGTGCTAAGCGATGCCATAGATGAACCATTTTAGGCTGTGTGGTTCCATAAAGAACCTTTAACGTCTGAAGAACCTTTCTGTCTCACCAAAGCCTTTTTGTAGTGGAAAAGAGAAATGGTTCTTCTGAGAACCTTTGACTGAATCATTCCCTGAGGAACCAAAAATAGTTCTTCTAGGTGAGAACTCTTTATTTTTAAGAGTGCATGTATTTTGGCCAAAATGTCTGTAATTTGGTAAAATAACTAAATACTGTTTTTCTATAAATAAAAATACCCTGTACACCATAAAGGTGCTTAGAAGGTTCCTTACAGTGATGCCATAAGTGAACCACGTGGTGACTCGAGCCCCTTCAGCTCTGTTTGGCCATAAACATCTTGCAGAGACAAGTAAACGTGAAAAATTGCTTTTTAAAACATATTTACTTGAACGATTGTTCCAATGAGCTTCACAGAAGCGCTCGTGAGCCAGTAAACCCTGAAAAACAACTCAAATCTATTTTCCAGACCGCTAAAAGCCTCCTCCATTTGGCCAGTGGATTATAACACCTCACGTCCCTATCACCACCTGCTACAAATGCATTCAAAATATAATATTGTGTCAGGTTGTCATGGAAACCCATGATGGGTATACTCAGTCCTCATTTGGTCCCTTTCATTCTTCGACCGGCACATGCTCTCCAATTTTGAGATGGTCATTTACTGTAGATTGGATATTTTTGTGCCTTTTAATCAATGGGATTTTTGCTCAGCTCTGAATAAGAGTCATTTACGCAGCCGGCTGAGCTGAAAATGAAAGTCAATTTTTAAGCATTTGATGTACATTTAGTTTCTGTAATCCAGCTAGTAGAGCTTGCCGCCGGCAAAACCACAGTCATGTGTGAGTACCTTAAATGCACCTGCCAAATATAAGTAACTGTGAAATATAGCGTTTTGTAATCATATCAGATTCCATAACATTATTTACGTCTGTCTCTATATATAAAGATAAATCTTCATATGCATATATTTGACAATAATGAGTACCTGAGCTGGGTTTCTAGATGTCCTTGATTTACCAAATTAAATGCTATTAAACTATATACAAACAATGACCTTTTTATAAAAGACTCCTGGTTAGAAACCTTGATATTTGCTTTGGAGATGATAGTATTACAACTAATTGATCGTTCTTATTATTATTATACAATTACGTGTTGATTTACTTCTCGAATATTAAATTAAAGCACTTTTAGCTTTTCATCTATACTCATATTATAAGGATATGATTATTATTATATGAAAATATTATATGATTTGATTAAATATACATTCAAGCCCTTATTTGGGTTTGCATTGCAATGTTGATAGGAAGGACCAGGATGTTGCATTAAAGAGATGAAATGCTATTATAAACAATAGAATATAAAAGCATCATGTTGGTATCACCATAGTTTATATGAAAGCATTTTGAAGCTTTTAAATTATGCAATATACACAAGCCGTATAGTTGTTATTAAGAAACTGTGTACATGTATATATATATATTATATTTCACTATACTTTTTGTGTTATATTGCATAATTCAAATGAATAATTGTTACATTATTTTAACATTTTCCTATCGTCTTGTGGCAGGCCTGTTGAGAGACATTCAGCAACACTTTGTCAGGTTTGAAAACAAGACTCTTATCATTGATGAAAGTCTTTAATATGCTCTGTGGATGACATTGAATATTATATCCAAAGCAGAGGATGGCTGGTTAAATATGGAGGAGTAAATGTGTGACATGTATGTATACATTACTGCCCACATACAAGACAAATGATGACAAATATGTTAATATAATGAGCAATATACTGTACTGTATAATTGAATGTTGTTCCAGGCAACTGATTTGCTACATAGCTTTGCTTTTTTATTTCTCTCATATCACACCATGGTTTTCTGATTACATAAATACAGTAATTTCAAAACAAAATGTCATGTATGTGTATTCATTTTAGTGCTGGGCAAAGATTGATCTAGATTAATCGCATACAAAATAAAAGTGATTTTTTATAATATACAAGTGAATGCTGTGCATAATGTATGTATATATATATATATATATATATATATATATATATATATATATATATATATATATATATATATATGTATATGTATATATATATGTATATGTATATGTATATGTATATGTATATGTATATGTATATATATATGTATATATATATATATATGTATATATGTATATATATATATGTATATATGTATATGTGTGTATATGTGTGTGTATATATATATATTAACTACTTTACACTTTAGACTGGATATGATTTGAAAAAAATTGCACAATATATTATTAATTAATATATTAAATCTTAGTATAATATATCATTACTATATCTTAGTAGTTTTCATAAAAGGATATTAACAGAATTTATTCAACATTTTTTTTACTAACTGTTAAGCATGTCATCAACAAATGTCCCACATAGATATTTTTATTTACAGTATTTAATTAATTGCACTAAAAGTGTTAAAATTAATTAAGATGAATCTACTAAAGATGTGATTGGCTTAATTTAGTACGGGTTAGTAAAATCTGTTATGCTTTAGGTGAATGTAATGCTTAGTTTACACATTGTATATGTTTTGTTTGGATGCCTGCTTTTAATTAACTATTAACTTTTAAAATTAAAAACAAAATGTTTTACAATGTGTTACATCTAAACACATTTTAAAACTCTTTTTTTATTAACATTTTAAAACTCTTACGTTATACTACATATATGCGTGACGTAGTATTAATAATATACTTCATTACCCAGAAATCCCGGCGCGACATCTCTTTAACCAATCCTATCGTGCTAGAATGTAAGCGCGTAATTCGAAATAGCATCCGGTCAGCCAATGAATCGATGGCTTTTATCTGTTTAGAAATACAAACCAATAGCGCATCGAGTTCTACGTAAAGACCAATCAGAACGAAGCAGCGAGTCACATGGGCGTATCCTTCTCTAGGCCAATGAACGGTCGTAGTTGATGTTTAAACTGTCCGCGCAGGCGGAGTTAAGCACATTGGGGAGGGGCGTAGAGGAAGTTGCATGGTTGAATCAGAGCAGAGTTGTGTTTTAAACAGTTCAACACTATTAGTTAACAGGAACTTAGTACGTTAACTAAGTTCAAATTTTTTTAAATTAGATATCGTGTCTTAATAATAACTCTGCGTTTAGCAACTGTAAATATCATTGCTTCAAACAGACTTTACTGATCTTCCACTGAAATGAAAGAGGGCGGTAAGTAGTTACTTTAATCTCTTCATGGTTCGTTTTAAAAGTAAGTTCTCTATTAAATCAGTATTTTATTAATGTTTATATAGTCTTTGTATTCTAACCACTGCTTCTTAAACGTTTCAAGTTTCTTGGATATTCTTGCTTATCGATACTCAGACATAAATCTGTTACGGACTCGTTACGCGGTTTATCATTACAATACATGTTAAACTCACAAATATAAGCACCCTGTTAATAATAAGTACATTAATAAGTTTAGTTAATCTGTTTTAAATGTAAAAACTTAAGTTATATCGTCATCAGAGCCAGAGGTCGGTTATGATCTCTCACCTCACTCCTTCATTCAGGAGGGAAAACTCGGTGATGATGATCTGGGTGTCAAAACAGCCATTTCAGATTCAAAATGTTATTAAAGTCTATATAGTTATTTAACTCTAGTTATTTTAATTTATTATTCAATTTAAGGTTTTTACTTTTAAACATATGCAAATATATGATCTATTCCTGAGGTAAAGTATCTTAACTACCATAGTTTTTGAATACGTTACAGTGGTCATACCATGTTTTAGTTTTACCTAGTAACTTACTGTAGTATTTTTTTAGTATCTTGGAGTACCACATAAATACTGTGATATAAGAACATGGACATCTTTATTCGTAAATTTACCGTGGGGTATTACCATCTAATCACTGTAGTATTGGAAAGTGGTGCCATATTATTACCCGTGTACCACATAGATATAGACAGCTATATAAAACCGTAGACATCTTTGTAAAATGGTTTTAATCAATATACCGTAGTATTACCATCAAATCGTTATAGTATAGAAAGTGGTGCCACGTTAAAGGTTGTGTAACGAAGAAATACCGCGATTATAAGAATGTGGCAACTCTTATCGATATACTGTGGTATTACCATCTAATCACTATAGTATATGAAAGTGGTTCCATATTGCTAGTTGTGTACTACATAAACACAGTGATCTAATAACAAAGCCATATTTATTTGTCAATATACCGTGGTATTACATCTAATCACTATAGTATAGGAAAGTGGTGCCATATTACTACTCAGGTACCACATAAATACCGTTATATAGAAAGGCGATCACCTTTATCAATATACCGCGGTAATACCACAAAACACTATAGTATAGGAAAGCGGTGCCGTATTACTTGTTGCGTAAAACATTAATACAGTGACATAAGAACATGGCAATGCTTATCCATCAATATACCGTGGTATTGCAAACAAATCACTATAGTATAGGAAAGTGGTGTCATATAACTGTATTTATGTGGTACACGAGTAGTAATATGGCACCGCTTTCCTATACTATAGTGATTTTATGGTCTACCGCGATATATTGATAAATTAAAGAAGGTCGCCTTTTATATAACTGTATTTATGTGGTACACGAGTAGTAATATAAAAGGCGACCTTCTTTAAATTATCAATATATTGCGGTAGACCATAAAATCACTATAGTATAGGAAAGCGGTGCCATATTACTAGTTGTGTACCACATAAATAATGTGATATAAGGATATGGCCATCTTTATTTGTCAATATGCCATGGTATTACTATCTAATTACTATAGTATAGTAAATTGGTGTCTTATTACCAGTTGTGCAACACATAAAAATCATGACAAAAGAATACGGTCATCTATAGATGGTAATCCCTTATGAAAACTAACCATAAAACCATGGATACTGTAGTAAAATCATGATAACCACAAAATAACTATAGTTTTGACAACAATGGTTTTAAAAAAACCATAGTTAAACCATGGTTAGTGTAGTAAAACCATTTATTTATTTATTTTTTGCTGATAGTAATCAATACACCAAAAATGGTTACTACACTTTTACCACAATAAAACCATGGTTAATTTTCGTAAGGGATACCACGGTATATTGGTAAATAATCGCTGTAGTGTAGAAAAGTGGTGTCATATTACTAGTTATGCATAATTACCGTTGTATAAAAGTGTCCCGACCGTTATTTAAATCAATATACTGCACAAACAAATACCGTGATATAAGAATATGGTCGTATTAAGTTATCAATATACTATGGTATTACAATCTCATCACTATAGGAAAGTGGATCCATATCATTGGTACTATTTGTGTAGTGGTTAACCAATATGAGCTTTATCAGTATACTAGATATGTTTTGTATAAACTTTTTGTTTTATTATAAACTATTTAATACTATATTATTTGTTATTGTGATGTATTACAAAAAACAGTCATTGCATAATAAAATATTTTTAATTTGCAACGTTACTTTGTGATTTCTCAATAGTAAATTTATTCTCTTTTTCCTTTATTTCTCTCTTTCTTTCCCAGTGCTCCACTGCCGATGTGCCAAATGTTTTTCTGTACCTGTAAGGAAGCGGATTCGAAAGCGTCCGTCTGCCGTGACTCTTCTGTCTCTTCCTGAAGAGCTTCTGCTGTCGGTTCTTCAGTGTCTCTCTGCTGAAGATCTGCTCGCTGTCAGAGCTGTAAGTGACATCCAATCTTCTTCATATTTCTCTAAAACAGCCTAATAATGCTTCATATGTACAGGACATTTTATATCAGCTGTTTCAGGATCCGTGACTTGACTTAATGTTTATCATGATGTTTTTCTGCAGGTACATTCTCATCTTCGTGATATTATTGATAGTAACTCAAGTGTCTGGGCGCGAGTGAGCTTCAAGGAGAGCTGGCCAGCCCCTGATACTCTTTGGCTCTTTGAGAGGTACGATGGGTAATAAATCAGGAACAGTAAAGCTTCTACAAGTCCATCTTGACATATATGGCAGGCACGATTTGGGACGAATCCTGGAAAAACATGTTTTACTTACATTAGTGCTGCGTTTTCTGGCCATGGATGACACATGGTTAATGTTAGATAAATAAGAGTGTGTAAGAATGAATCACACTATTCAAATTGGTGTGAATCATTAATTCATGAATCAGTCTGAATCACAATGTTAAAGTTATGGAAATGAAGGCGATTGTTAATATTTTGGGTGACTTTTCTTTCTCTAGAGCTGCTAATAAAGGAAACTTTGAGGCTGCTGTGAAACTAGGAATTGCGTATTTGTACAATGAAGGACGTAAGTATCCATTGTTTCTATGACGTGTTTGATTAACGATCGTTTTGATTGATTGATCACTGTGTTGATCAGATTATAAAGTGTAATGTTGTCTGTGTAGCATCACTCTGTGAGGCGGGGCGGGCTGATCTGTGTGGCAAGATGGCGTCACGTTACTTCAGCCTGGCCGAAAGTCTCAGGTCTCCAATGTCCGATCCCTTTACCTGGGTTTTCATCCGCCCTCCGTGGTCTGTGTCGGGGGGCTGCTGTAAGGCCGTGGTGTTTGACCGCCTAAAAGAAGAATGTGACACCAACCCGGTAAGTTCACATCTGCCATCGGTTTACACATTTTATGGCAAGCGCTCTGTTGAGGTCTGCGGGATACTTAAGCAAACAGCAACAAGGGGGACAGAAATGTATTTTAGGGAAGACTGTGATTGGCCACATATAATTATATCTGAACATTATGCTGAGAGAGAAGAAATTGAAGCCATAATATATAAGATTTTGTAATAAAATAACACAAAATCTACTAACATGGTGTACTTTATATTATATTATCACAAATGTTTAAATTTAGAGAATTTGATATTTTAAAGGATTAGTCCATTTTCTTAAAAATAAAAATCCAGATAATTTACTCACCACCATGACGTCATCCAAAATGTTAATGTCTTTCTTTGTTCAGTCGAGAAGAAATTATGTTTTTTGAGGAAAACATTCCAGAATTGTTCTCATTTTAATGGACTTTAATGGACCCCAACACTTAACAGTTTTAATGCCGATTGTCATTTTTGGCAGGAAAAATAAAAAATATGCACTTTTAAACCACAACTTCTCGTCTTCCTTCGGCAGTGTGACACGCCAGCGCGAACTCAAGTAATTGCGTTATGCCGTCCAAAGGTCCCGTGTTACATATATTTGAAACGCACATTTGCGGACCATTTTATACAATTAACTGAAACAAAGACATTAATTATTATCATTCCACATACAACAACATCGTAACGGTCCTCTTTCTACACACTTGTAAACACTGGGGCGTAAAACTACGTCATCCGTGACCTCTTGACGTGATGACGTATTTCGTGAGGTCGCGCTGGCGCGTCACAGGACCAGAGACAGACGAGAAGTTGTGGTTTAAAAGTGCATATTTGTAATTTTTCTTGCCAAAAATGACAAGTGTTTCGCTAGATAAGACCCTTATGCCTCGTTTGGGATCATTTAGAGTCATTTGAAACTGCAATTTTAAACTGCATAAAACTGTCAAGTGTTAGGGTCCATTAAAAAAGACATCAACATTTTGGATGTCATAGTGGTTAGTAACTTTTTGTTTTTTTTTTTTCATTTTTTTTTAAAGAAAATTGACTAATCCTTTAACCAGTGGTCCTGTTCATAGTGTCGCTTGTCAATAGCTGGGTTTTCTAACACACATAAAAAACAAGTGATGGAAACGCCAAATTCTGAATAGAAATTCCTTAATTCGCAAAAAAGTTCTTTTTTTTGGTTTTTAACTTATGCGAAAAATAGTAAATGCGAATAATCCATGATGGAAACGCATTTGCAGAATAAATTCTGACCTAGCGAACATTAAACCTCCGTGACTGATCATCTAGTCGTCAGCTGACGTTGTCGTCGTAATGCCCTTGCTGTTAGTGCCTGCATCAAAAATCCTTCATTCCTTCTTCTGTGCACAGCAATTACAACCTGCGCTGCTAGTGAATTTCTAACTTGCCAAATCGTAACTAAACGCACTCCTGTCTTCATTTTCTAAGCGTGCCTTGTTTTATTTGTTGTTGGTTACTAGTTTACCAATACCACCATCACTCGCTCAATCAACTTGATGGAAATGCACCTAATTTGCATATATTTTTATTTTTGCAAATTTTGAAAAGATTTGCTTAAGGTTTCGATGGAGACCAAGCTAGTGACTTTTTCTGCTTTTGCTGGTATAGAAAAAAACCGACACTGCACAGACCGATCAGCCTATGACATTGCGAGAGCGATTTAAAAGCAGTACTGTTGCCTTGCCAAACGATCTGCGCAGCTACGTATGCATACATTTATTTCACAAGCCCTGTCGAATCGATTTCTATTGAACTCCCATCGTTCTACGCTTTTTCACAGCGCCATCAAGCTATGCCGTTGTTGGTGTTTAGAGACCTCTAGTGGTTAAAATGCATATTGTACCTTTAACATCTTGGGTTGGACTGGTTTGCTGGGATGCTATGTAAAATATAATGGTTTTTAAAAATAAATGGATGAGCTCTTGTATTTCTCCTCTAACTTTGTTTCAATTTAAAAAAGTTGTATGATAAATTGACTTCTCTTTTAAAGGGCCGGAAGGGGATGTTGCTTCACTGCCTGGCTCGAGTCCTTCAGCTGTTTGATGTGAGTGTTTTGTTTGTGAAACTCTGTTTTTATAAAGTAAGAAATGTAACTCGATTGGTTTTGAGAGGCCAGACATGAAGCATAAGCTGATAGACCAGCAGGTGTTGAACAGGTGTGCTGTTTTCTTCAGGATGAGGAGAAGCGCGCCGAGGCTGTGGCCATGCTGGAGGAGTCAGGACGCTGTGGTAACGTTCACAGTTCGTATCTGCTGTGGGACCTGAACCGTAACGCATCGGTAAGAGATTTTCAGGGTGAACGATAACAACGCTCCTATTTTCTGATGTTCGGTGTTGATCTGGTTGATTTTTCTCTTTTCAGACGGCCGACCCAGGCAGATATCTTCAATGTGTAAGGACACTCCGTGACTACGCTGCTAAAGGATGCTGGGATGCTCAGGTGACTGGGGAAAATGGTTTTATTTTGTCATAACATATTTTTGCCTAAAAAGCTTTTGGTGATGTTTTTTTATCACAACATCAGAGGTGGGATGTGTGTATTCTCACCAAAATCACCACCAATCATCCGTCTCCATTTTATCTCATTATAAGATCAACAATGTATACAGCCTCATAATAAAAATGTGTGTGCTGCTGTGTCATTATGTGTGTCATCTCATCTGGAGGCTGTCTTTGCCAGTGCTTGACGTTATTTGTAATAATCAAGCGAGCCGGCGCGCTGAAATGAAGAGTGATATGTTTTCCATACTTTTCTGACGTCAGTATCCATTCTGATGTTTCAGCTGACATTCGCTAAAACCTGCGGTACGGCAAACCCTTTGGGTCTGGAGCCCCGGGCCTGTGCCGAACTTGTGGCCCAGTTTTTCAACTCTGGACTGACGGCACCATCACGATCACAACATCTGGAGGAGAAAGACCTCAACACTAAGAGGTACGACCTCTTCTGTCTCAAATGTCTGACATGGTTCCTATCATTTTCGGTTATATCTGACCGCCATCTGTTTTTAGGTATATTCTAGTGGACTGGTTAGTTGAGGTGGCCACTATGAAGGACTTTTCTAGCCAGGTTCTTCATCTTACCGTCGGATGTGTTGACCGCTATCTGTTTCTACGCTCGGTACCGAAGGCCCAACTGCAGCTCTTGGGCATCGCCTGCATGGTCATCAGCACTCGGTAAGCTACGACACAGATTGTCTAAAAGAGCGTCCGCTGATATGCGTCTTTTGGCTAAGTGTCTTGTGTCATTTTAGATACATCAGTAAAGAGATCTTGACCATCCGTGAGGCTGTGTGGCTTACAGATAACACCTATCAGTATGAAGACTTGGTGCGGATGATGGGAGAGGTCATCTCTGTGCTGGACGGGAAAATACAGGTCGGTTAAAATAGGATACATGTATGCAATCTTTAATTTTTATGTTTGTAACGTTAAGACAGATGTACTATTACAATGCAGATGCTTTCCTCACAGGCTCTGTATGATTAATGACTATGATACAGTACACGTGTATAACACTTTTTTTGTGCTATTTTTAGACTCCGACAGTGCTGGATTACGGGGCAGTGTTGCTCTCGCTGTTACCCGTAGAGCGGCGCTCTTCTCATCTCTACAGCTACATCTGTGATCTGTCTATGTTGTGCTCTCGTCTCGCTCTTCCCGGTCCGGCCCGACTCGCCTGCGCCATCATGCTGCTCACCAGAGCACTGCACAACTATGGTATGACCACATAACTTGTTTAAAGACAAACTGCATAACTCGTCCTAACTTGATTACTACGCAGTGTGGTGTTAAGCTGATTTAAACGGTGTGTTTGTTTTGACCTCAACAGTCCCGGTGTGGCCAGCTCAGCTGGAGGAAAACACCGGTTTCTCCAAACAGGATCTTGTCTCCTGTGCTTTATCCCTCTACGTCAAGTGGTATGTGGTGTTGTTGGTTATTCAAGCACTTGTTAGGTGTGATGAGTTTAAAGGCGGGGTGCATGATCTCTGAAAGCCAATGTTGACAATTGAAATCACCTAAACAAACACGCCCCTACCCCAATAGAAACTGGACCTTCTTTTTATAGACCCACCACACATATATGCAACCCAGGCAATGATGTCGGTTAGTAGGCACGCCACTTACTACTGATTGGCTACAAGTGTGTTTTGGTGCTCGGCTCGAATAAAAAAAAAAATCATGCATCCCGCCTTTAAGCGTGTATGGTAGAGATTTAGCGGGCTGGTTGTCGCAAGTTACTTCAAAATTTGCGATGCATCATATGAAATATAGAAGCATAGTCGGGCACCCATGAAAAACGGCATATATGCTCAATTGATAAAAAAAAAATTGCAGCCTCTCTTGATTGGTGGATCTCGAAATAATTAATTGATAAGCTGAATAAGGGCCGATTCATATAATCTGAAATCGTGGGGAAAATACGACTGCGCCGATTTCCACCTTTCCAAAGTGCTTAAAAAATCTTAAATTAAGATGCTTTTTCTTGATGAGCAAAAGACCCCCAAAAATAAGTCAAAGTTTTAGGCCAAAAATATCACATTTAAGTAATTTTGTGCATAAAACTAAGAAAAAAATCTGCCAATGGGTTTTGAATTTTTCTTGAATTTAGTGTTTAAGAAAAATTTTCACGATTTTTTGCTTACCCCATTGGCAGATTTTTTTTGATTGTTTTATGCACAAAATCACTTACATCTGATGTTTTTAATTATTTTCTTGGGTTGTTTTGCTCATCAAGAAAAAGCATCTTAATTTAAGATATTTTTACCGAAAACAAGACAAAAATACTAATAATTTTTTTCTTAAATCATTTTTTGCAGTGTACATGAGACTTTTGTTACTGCTCAAATTTGAGAAACGCAGCTTAAATATTTCCAAGCATCTTTCATGCATCAATAAATCCCAGAATGCTTGTGACAGGGTCAGTAACAGCAGATGGAAATTAAATTAATTATTAGGGATGCACCGATACAGAGTACTTAATAAAAACATGATTTAAATTTACAGGTAACAGCTTTAGTCATATAATTTAACAAAAAACAAAGGAGTAGTTTTCCAGTTTGTTGTAAACTCTGCCTCTTTGGACAACACAAGGCATTAACCCCTTACACGCCACTCAAACATAGACATTTCTCAGACGTGGTATCGATTCCAGGTATCGGGGGACTTTTAACGAGTACTTTAGAAAATGTGGTATCGAGGCCGATACCAGTATCGGTGCATCCCTATTAATTATTATTTAAAAAGATTTAATTCAACACTGATTCGTGTGGTGGTGTAGTTGCCTGCCTATGGTTTCACATTAGTCACTTAAAAGTGTTCAATTTCGGAAAAAATGCTGCCTATGTAGGATGTCAAACATTAGATTTTGGATTAACTACTTTGTCCTCCCTCCTTCTGTCACCTACTGACCTGTGTTTATTTCCTCAAAGAGCAGAATCGATTTTTTTCTTTCATATTTATTTCTGCAAACATTGAGCGAAAGATTAACGTTAATCGAATTACTAGTCTTCTTCACTAGATGTCACCCTATTTTTTGCTTTGCGCGAGGTTACCAAGGAGCGAGAGGCAAGCCTGTCATTCATTAATTCAGTGGTTAAAATGGCGGTTTCAGGTGCTTCGTCGATTTTAATACTTAATTACCCACTTGAAACCTGCTGTTCACTGTTCTTTTTATTAGTAGAGTATTTGTATTTATTACACGGCTCTCTGGAATGCTTGATTCTGATTGGTCAGTTGAGACATTTGCAGGTTCGTTCTTTTCGAATAATAACCGCTCCAAAATAATAACGCATAGCCTGTACTACTTTTACGAGAAAGATCGCTCCGCGCCAATAAAGATTACTGTTTGTTTGGCGCCATCTTGTGACAAACACTGGACAACCACGACAAGACACAGAGAGCTTACTGAGACTGAACTTGACAAAATAGAGCATGACAGCTACGAAGCCAACACACAAAAAAATACAGAATGGGCATTAAAACTTCTCAAAGACTGGCTAAAAGAGAAAAAATGGAGACAGACAAGTATGAAGCAGAGGATCTTAATAAGGTATTACGATCATTTTATGCATCTGTGCAAAGTTTCGCGGAAGGATAAAAAATGTTAATTTAAAACAAATATGCCAATAAAATGTTTCAAATTCATATTCATGTCCAGTTTTTTTTCTTATGTGACAAGTAGCCGTGTAATAAGCGGGATAATGTAGAGTCAGCCGGTAGTTATCGGGAAATAAGCCCCTTCAGTGTGATACAAGACCCTCCGCTTCGCGTCGGGTCCTGATCACACTGTCGGGGCTTATTTCCCGATAACTACCGGCTGCCTCTACATTATCCCTTACTTAATCTATATTTATTGAGTTGAATCGAGATTCGAGTATAAAAACTGCCCCTAGAAACGGAATCGAAAATTTAATCGAAATCGAATCGATTTGACAGCTTGTGAATCGAAATTGAATCGATCTGGAAAATCTGAATCGATACCCAGCCCTCTTATGAACCCTAGGAGAAATGATAGTGGTATTTCTATAGCCTTTTCTAGTAAATGTTTCCATAGAGGCTGTAAAGTATTCAAGTGTACAAATCGTGACTCCTTCATCACCCTTGAGTTTGATTAACTGAGCTCTTAATGCTTCAGCATTATTACAACAACAACTTCAAGCACTTTTAAAGTATATGTGAGGAATAAGATACGAGAGGCTGTGCTTCACTGTGAATAAGTCACGACTGAAAGGCGTTGGTTGTCATGATGTTATGTGTTTTTCAGGATTATTACACATCACGATGACCATTATTATGAACCGATGTATATGTTGGTGTAGAAATAAAATTAATGTCAAAATTAAGAATAACAAGGGCTATGACCAAAACTTTCTTTAACCTCCTAAGACAATTTTTTTTTGCACCATGATGCTTAATTTGGTGTAACTGAAACCTGTTGTACACAAACGTGGAGAATTACACTGCTTCATGTTCAAGAAAAATATTTGGTTATAATATTTATTAGTTCTTCCTAACCCAAAAATAGCTGGAAGAAATCTGAAAAAAGACAAACCAAAGCTCAGGTCTTACA
Organism: Paramisgurnus dabryanus; assembly: GCF_030506205.2. Lineage (NCBI taxonomy): Eukaryota > Metazoa > Chordata > Actinopteri > Cypriniformes > Cobitidae > Paramisgurnus > Paramisgurnus dabryanus. The sequence goes on from NC_133339.1 coordinate 7,617,344, forward strand.
CTCCAAAAAAATGAACATTTTACTTAGTATTTTTGTCTTGTTTTCTAATATAAATATCTGAAAATTCTTAAATTGAGATAGAGGTTTTTAAATTGAGGGTTTATCTGCCAGTGCAGTAAGAAAAATCTACTTAATTCTAACTTAATTTAAGTAGATTTTTCTTACTGCACTGGCAGATAATTTGACTTGTTTTAAGTAAAAAAAACTCGATTTTCATCATTTATTTCAATAAAAATTGCTTAACAAGTAAATGTATCTCAATTTAAGAATTTTCAGATATTTATATAAGACAAAAATACTAAGTAAGACATTCATGTTTATTTTGCGGTGTAGGAGGTTAAACAAAATTTTACACTGCAAAAAATTATTTTATTTTATTTTTGTCTTGTTTTCAATAAGATGTATTTTCTAAATAAGCAAAATGACCTAGGAAAATAAGTCTAGGTTTTAGACAAAAAATATAAACTGTAAGTAAATTAATGCTTAAAACATGCACAAAAAATCTGAGAACAATTTTCTTGAGTAAGTTTACTTAAGTTTACAAAAATTATTTTCAAGAACAAAATTCTTAGTATTTTGGTCAGTTTTCAGTAAAAATATCAAAAAATAAATTAAGATGCTTTTTCTTGATGAACAAAACAACCCAAGAAAATTTCTTGAATTTAGTGTTCAAGAAAATTTTTCAAGATTTTTTTTGCTTGCCTATTGGAAGATTTTTTTTGCTTGATTTATGCACAATATCACTTAAATTGGATATTTTTGGTCTAAAAAGTAGAATTTTTTTGGGTTGTTTTGCTACAAGAAAAAAACATTGTAATTTTAGAATTTTTTTTTAAGTTTTACTGAAAACAAGACAAATATAAAAAAAAAATCTTAAATAATTTTTTGCAGTGTAAACACTAATTTTGCTTGTTTTAAGAACACATTTGCTTAAATTTTTATATTTTTTATCTATAAACTAGAGTTATTTTCCTAGGTCATTTTGCTCATGAAGAAAATACATCTTGATTTAAGAAATTTTAAATATTTTTATTGAAAACAAGACAAAAATACTAAGAAAGTAATTTTTTTCCAGTGTAAACCTATTTAAGTCTGAGAACTGTTAATAATAATATTAATAATCGTAACATTAGTGCGGAATTCGTGACTCCCAACAATTCAAATGGGCGGTGGATGGACATTTTTTTCCAGAGCCAAATAGCACATTTCAAACTTAAATTAATTTATTGGTTTTAAAATTGACCGATGACCATAAAAAATACATAATTTTGGCACCGATAGTCAGTTGACCCCATGGAAAAACTGAATCTATTGGAACCCTTTCAGTCGTGATTATAACAATACAGCGCTAGCCTTCGGGTTACCTTATTGCTTTTATAAAACGGTTACTGCGCAAAACAAATATTAAAGCAAAAAAATTATGTATTGACACAACTTTTATAAATTTTAAGTAAGATCTCTGTGGAAATGCCTGTATTTAGTTTCCAATTTACTTTCCACTCTTTCCTTTTCTGTGCTTGTCACGTCCATGCGAGACAGTGATTTTAGGTCTTGCCTATAATCTCATCAACATGTTTTCTTGGTTTCTAGTTTCGGTCAAGAGATACCCAAAGACTACAGGCACATGTCTTTAACTGGTGTTCAACAGAGGTTTGAAGATGACGCTTACCAGCAGATTAGTAAAGATGTGGTGAGTATCATCATCAGCTCGGGTCTCTACGCTCGTGTTCGCTTAGGTGAGATGTAGCGACTGAACAGTGCTTGTGTTTGGTGTCAGGTGATTGGATTTAAAGAGCTCTGCCAGGTGTTGGAGGTCCCAGAGGTGGAGCCGCAGGTGGAGGTGTCCGGCGCTAGCAGTCACCTCACAGACTTTCACACGTTTCTCTCCTCTCCCGCCAGCAACAGCAAGAGGTGAGAAAAAATAATGAAGAGAAGGATTTTAAGAGATATGTGTTTTGGTGTTTTTTACATTTTAAAGTAAAGTTGATATGCGGTGAATGGAAGAGTAAACGTCTACATGCTTATTTTTGGGATCCAATAGGAGAAGAGAAGATGACATGCAGGCACACAGAGGCAGCTTCATGGCCACGCCCACCGCTGAGCTGTCCAGTCAGGAGGAGACGCTGTTGGGAGACATCCTGGACTGGAGCTTGGACACTTCCTGTTCCGGTTATGAAGGAGATCGGGAAAGTGAAGGAGAGAAGGATGGAGATTGTGAGTTTTACATATATGCATTATTGTCAAAGCTCATTTAAGGTTAACAAAGGTCATTCGATTATTGATCCTCTCTTTGTTTCCTCCCAGTATCATTCATGGAGGTGCAGATGGAGATTCCCATTGAATCCGGTGACAGACGGCCTCATTGTTGTGCGCTATCTAGTGATGACGATGACAGCCTTTGTGAAGATAAGAACAATGAAGAGGCAACATGCCGCACCAGACCCTGGCTACGCCACCTGTCCTCATCTTCCTGTTCATCGTGTCCCAATTGTACAGATCTCCAGAGCTCCGGCTACTCCTCCATCCAGAGCGTTCCCAGTCCATCAGTCTCCGCGCCATCCCAGAATTCAACCTCCGCCGGCTTCTGTCTGCTGCTGCCGCCCTCGCAGCGAACCCGCCGACAGGTAAAGAGGAAAAACACGGCCGCGCACAGCGGCGGGGAAATCGAAGGCGACCTGGAACCGGGAGAGGATGCTTTCCTCAGCTGGTGAAAGAAGATATCAAGCGGGCTTTGACTGACAGCTGATAAGGATGTTGTCCCTTAACGCATCACTTCCTGGCCTCACTCCAGGAGCACTTTTGTCCACCGGTGCTGATAATCTTTATCTCAGAGGGACACCGGAGAGTTCGACCACCGTCTGTCAAAACGTCCTTTCTGAGCTTTTTTCCATAAATCATTACATTTGGAGGCCCCTGACGGTGGGCACGCTTTTTTTTCGAATGTTGCTGTTGACAAGCAAAATGATGAATTCCTTCCGTGTTGAAAATCACTGGAACTGACACCGTTTTGTGAAGACTCGTTTGTGTATATATTTCACAAGTTTAAATACGTTTAAAGTATTTAAAATCCAGATTGTTTACAACGCAGCCCGGCTTCCAGAGAAAGCAGGGCTATTTCATATGTTGCTATGTAGTTTTTCAATACTGAAAATATCTAAATATTTTTTTTACAATGGTTCATGCAGCTAAGGAGAAAACAAGATCAAGATATGTTACACTTTAAACATGCACTGTCCGATCGGAAAAGGTTTACGCTGTCATTTCAGGGCACTGATAGGTTTTTCCTCATGGGTTTTGATTATTTATCTCGAACTGGACTGAAGTATTCCAGTTTAGTTTGTCTTTTTGTTGTTGTTGTGAATTCTCTGTTTTGTTTTGTTATGTTTTATATGCCAAAGTTGCTTTTGCTAGCATAGCTAGCATCTGCCATTGTTGCCAATGGTCATGTGTCTGTTATCTCCCTCGTGACCGCCGTACATCACTCTATTTTGTGATACCACTGATATTTTGACCTGTGAAACCAATGCTTTGTTTATGACAGATCCAATGCAAACGCCGATGAATGTGATCGTTTGACGTGCTTTTCGTAATGACCTCGAGAGATGCTGAGCACTTTTTAATGCTGGTGAAAAGCATAACCAATGCTTTGTCTTAATGTTTTATAGTGACCTTTAATATGCTTGAACAATCAATCATACGCGTGCGAAACAGTGTTAATCCTGGTATTATTACAATACTGGTGTTTGAGGTTTTACGACACTAAAAGCATTAAGTTATTTTTCAGGTCTTGTTGGTACTGTATATCGAACATCACTAAGGATTGCGAATGTAAATATTTTTTTGTTTATAACTGTAAATATATAAATGTATGAAACTGTGAAAGGACATGTGAACTTGAAAACAAAACGTGTGTGTGCTATATAACGGAAACAACAACAATAAAACAATGCAACGAGATGTTAGCCTGTAATCCATTTGTTGATTCTATAGCATTTTGCCTCCGTTTTCATTCGTCTTTCATTTATTAGTAAATGTTAAAACACTTTCTTTACTTAAAGGCTTTTCTTTAAAGTTAACTGACCAATATTATAATTATTGCAGCATTAATATACAAACAATTAACTTTTTCATGGGGGTATTTTGGTGGAATAAAAATAATAGATTTCAGCTATATAACGCAACATTTACTTGACTTTCAAAAGAAAAGTAGTCATGGATTTTGCTTTAATACTTGATTTCATATCCATGAAATATTGCTGGTGTGTTGCATTTTTTGGGGCATTTTAAGGCAAAACACATAATTAATTTACATGCATACATGTATAACCTTTACTGTAACCCATACCGTATACAGAACGCCTGAGTTTACTTCAATATTTTGGATGTAAATGTGTATCAAATCACTACAAACTATACGTTGGAAAGGGGTAAGCCTTAGAATACAGATTTCATTAGTGTTTTATAAAATAAATTATGTAGGGAGAGTGATTGATTCATTTATGATAAGAGTATGCCACATAACATTGATAATCCTGCTAAGTGTCACTGTCCCGCCTGCGTGTTTTGCATGTGAATTCTTATTTAATCATGACAAACTATATATTGGAAAACACTAAAAGTGATTTTTCATTTGTTAGCATCATTTTGGGAAAAGATTGACATAGTGTGAGTCATTTTCTAAAAGATCACGGCCCACAGGCAGGCCCACATGTTTTTAGATATGTATAGCACTAATATCCTATTTTAAACCTAAACATCTTGACAAACCTTCTTTTGAAAGCTCTAAGAGTATAGATTTTGTATTTTATCACAATTTTTGGAAAATTGTAATGTAGTGAGAGTCAGTTTCCATAATATCATGGGCCCACAGGTGGGTCCAATTTGTTTATACATATTTATAACACTAAAACCTTATCCTAAACCCAAAAACCTTTACAAACTATATATCACTAGAAAGCTCTCAGAATGTAGTTTTAATTTTAAGGTCAATTGATGATAGAAATTATTTAGTTTTTGGTTACATGACCCCGCCCCCCATAGGAATGCATATTCATTTTATATATTTATAACACTATATCCTATTATAAATATTCAAAAATGTTGACAAACTATATATCTTTGAAAATCACTAAGAATACAGTTTTAAACCTTTTAGCAGTAACAATAATGCAGTGACAGTAATTTATAAGTTTGTGACAGCAGTACGCAGAAAACCAATGACACCTAGTGGACTTTGTTGGTAAAACAACTAAAAAGGTGAGACAGACCTTTTTTTGTGATTTTAACTTGAAACTACTTGAGATTTATGCCTTCATATTTATAACATTTCTGTCATGAAACATTTACATTTTTATAATTTTGTTTATAAAATTAATGTGTTATTGCATTATCTATATTTATTCAAATTAAACAATGCCACAGCTAAATTAAATATGAAAATGCCCATCAACTTTTTACCCCCACACTCCAAAAGGAGGGGTGATAGTTAAGAGGATAAAAACACAGTTTATTTTAATGGAGTCTACATCACTTACAATCATTTGCACACATATGAAAAAGATATTTGCGTGGTAAGTAAATTAATTTCCTTAACTTACGTGATATTAACAACAGGATGCTTTAATCAAATATATAGAACTAAAACAATTTTTTTAATTTGGCAAAGTTTCATTCTGTTAATGAACAAATATTTGAATCCATCTGCCTGCAGTGTTTTTTTAACGGGAACGAGCGATGACGTAGCGCTCCTTTACAGCACAAAAAAGCGTGTTCGACTTCAGGCCGATGGGTGTATGACATCATAATATCGCGAGAGTAATTCGACAGCGTAGCTTCTGAATCACTCTCGCGGGACTTCGATATTATATTCCGATCAGTCTGCGCGGCAGAAAATCCAACAACACAGCCAGCAAACGCATCTGTCACGTGATCGGGAGCAGTCCTTCAGCTGCCAGAGATCACGTGACGCATTTGTTGTGTCAGCGCCGCACGGCCTCTGCGCCGCAATGTCATCACGCTCATCTTTATAGCGGTTATAGTGCCGATGACGGAAATTTATCGACTGCAATTGTTTATTCAATGCTAACGGACTGAATGCGACGTAATTGCCGTATGTCGGAGAGACTGACGTAGCGCGAGGTAAGCTGTCTTCGTTTTGTTTCCACAGCTGATGCTGGAGCGAGCGAGCGAGCGTGCGTGCGCTCGCGCGCGTGTGTGTTTATAATGTAAATGTGTAATGCATTGTGTGTTTGCTGTCGGTTTGGCCTTGTCAACGATGGCATCGAGAGCCCTGTGCGTTCATCAACGGATTCGTAGCAGAGAATCCATGCAAATGATTTCTTATATGACACTTTATTTTCGCATGCAGCTAAAACCGATACAATAAATGAAAATAACAACAATCAGTACATGTGTGTAATTGTCTCATAGCGTGAGAAAGGTGAGGCAGACAAACAGCAGTTGCGTCATCGTGATGTCTGTGGCTGATGTGTTATTTAACCAAGCTGGCTTTTTAAATGAGGAATTGTGAACGTACAGCTTGAAATGTTACAACCTACCTGTAATAGAAGTATAAATGTTTTCTTTACAATAAAGTATATTTTTTGAGCATAAATATATCTAGATTTCACTTCAGAACCGCTCTTGCATACTAATATTCGTGTGTTTATTTTATATTATACAGTTATATGATAATGCATATGATTAATCATGAATGGTATTATTTGTATATTTTTCATTTACTAAAATGTGTCCTAAACTGGTGACACAAAAGGATATGACATAATTAAAGGGGACATTTTACAAGACGTTTTTTTAAGATGTTAAATAAATCTTTGGTGTCCCCAGAGTACATATTTTAAGTTTTAACTCAAAATACCATATAGATATTTATAAAAAAAAAAATGTTAAAACTGCCACTTTGTAGGTGTGAACAAAAATGTGCCGTTTTTGAGTGTGTCCTTTAAAATGCAAATGAGTTGCACTAAATGGCAGTGCCGTTGTTGGATAGAGCAGATTAAGGGGCGGTATTATCCCCTTCTGACATCACAAGGGGAGCCAAATTTCAATCATCTATTTTCTCACATGCTTGCAGAGAATGGTTTACCAAAACTAGGTTACTGAGTTGATCTTTTTCACATTTTCTAGGTTGATAGAAGCACTGGGGCCAATTATAGCCCTAAAAAGTCAGACTTACATGATATGTCCCCTTTAAGAAGAGCTACAGTTAAAAAACGAAAAAAGCTCTTAAGGATATTATCTCGTTAAATTGTTATTTAATTTTCATTCAAGCCACGGTTAAATGGATAGTTCACCCAAAAAAGCTATATTTTTCATTATTTACCCACTCTCGTGTTGTTACAAACTTTTATAAATGTCTTTGTTCATTGTATTCCTTACTCCTACAATAGAAGTGAATGGTGCTCATGATTGGTTTGGTTACAAACATTCCTCAAAATATTTTTTCTTTGTATTCATCAGAACAAAGAAATGTATACAGGTTTGTAACAACATGAGAGTGAGTAAATGATGACAGAATTTCATTTTTGGGTGAACTATCTCTTTAATATCTTCTCTGTGGGCTGTATGTTGTGGTCAGTATATTTTACAGTTTCATTGAGGTCTTTAGGCATTGTTGTACACAGACACACATATAGAGATGTTTGCTTCGTCTTGTTTGTTTCCTTGTGTGTTTGTTTAATCTCATTATGTTGTGTACATACATATAAAGCTGCTTGTATTTCTTCTGTTCTGTAAATCATCTGATTTATTTGCCTTTGTTGTGTATAGTCTCATTGTGAAACGTTCGCAGCTTGTTTACCAACTCTGAATTGCTCCACAATTCCAGAAATAGCTCTGTTATTATTTTTGTCCATTATTTTGAAGAGGTTTTGCATTGATCTGATGTTTACTTGTAGGTTGTGAAGATCTGTTGTTTGCGATGGCTGTGTTGCAACAGTTCGGATTGCTGCTCTGGAAAAACTACATTCATCAAGTGAGTCATTTTTTTATTTTATCTTAAACCTGAGTAAATGATGACGTTGTGGGCAATGCGATTTTAAGGAATTTCACACTATTTTAATCCCTTGGTTAAAGTCAACGGGAAACCCATTATGTGATGTCATTATGAGAAATCTTACTTGTCAGTTATTCACCTTGATACTGTCATCATGATTATTATTGATGGTTAATACATTTTAAATTGAAGTTTTGAAATGTTTTATAATTTTCTGTAAAGCAGCTGCATGGTAAATTCTAATTACCAAAACTATTTTGTAGTATTTTTTGCTACATGAACACAACAGTAACGGAGTAAAAAAAACAAATTGTTCGCCTCTCTGAAAAACTTCACGTACACACGATACTGCTTTTAAAAAAAGATTTGCATTTACACGGATCTGCGAAAACTAGTATTATGCGTGCCAGAACAGTAGGTGGGGATGTTACTTTGTAAAGAAGCACTACACACCTGCGCACATAAACATTCTAGTACAGAGCGATAAATACAAACAATCAAGACGACAAAAGCATTGAGCTGTTTTGTTTAGATGGACGCTGAGGTTGGTTTATTACTACAAGTGACCCTGGACTATTAAGCGCCAAAAAGAGTAAACTTTGTTAAACTTAGTATCTTGAGCGGCACAAATGCAATCTTGTAGGCCGCCATTGTTGTTTTGGTTATACTCGTGCATGCCTAGTTGCCTATATGGTTTCAGCAGTAAAAACATAAACAAACAGCTTTCATGGAACAAACATGACTTCCAGAAGAAGCCACAAATAATCAATAACAACAGAGTCCTTTTAGAGTAGTTTATTTCTGATATCAAGGAAAAAAATTAATTGGACACAATGTGTGTGTATGTCCGATGAAAGCGTCTATACATGGATATCAGCTGACGTCACTCACTTGTCTTCCGCCATTTTGAGTACCTGAAGTGGTCGCAAAAGAACTAGAAGCTATGCCTTCAATATGCTGTGAGCATCAAAATCGCTATTTTAACAACACTAAGAAGGCTCAACACAACATGATATTTTGCTCGAAGTATCGCCTGTGTCTCTACACGTGAACTTGAGCATTGAGAACATTGTTTGTGAACACAGAGTTTACTAAAAAGAAGGTTTTGAACAACTGACTTTGGATGATTTGGCGTCCGCTCGCCGCCTTCTTCCCAGTCAAGATGTATCGATCTCCAATTGCGACGTAAGGAGGGAGGAGAGTAAAGATTGATATCTTCTAAAGCATAATTCCATATAAATGCATGGATAATTCGTTGTTTTGTCGCAAGTGAAAAACAATATTGACCTTCTAGTTGAAAAAGGAGCCTCATATGAGATTCATTCATTCACATTCGGAAATCGATTATTTACGTCTGGCAGAGATGACGAGCGGACATCATTACAGCCAAAGTCAGTTGTACAAAACCTTTATTTTTAGTAAACTCCGTGTACACAAACAATGTTCCCAATGCTCACGTTCATGTGTAGAGATCAAGGTGATACTTCGAGCAAAGTTTCATGTTGTGTCGCGCCGCCTTATGTTGTAAAATAGTGGTAGTTCGGTAGCAGCGGACAGCGGCTGGAAGAACGCATCAGGGATCAAGAAGGCATCACATCCTAACCAAGATATCTTTTTTAAAGTAGCGTTTATTTTCATGACAGTCGAGATGCGACATGTTGTCTTTCGTAGCCCTTTACTGTATCCGTAAGAATCATAGACAGGAAAAGATAAGAAATCCGTAAATCGTATCAAGGTAGCCAATGCTTGTCAATAACCTACTGGTACTCGGTAGGTCCTCAAGATGGCGGCATGACGTAAAAGGTCACATGACTGAAATCCATCTATAGAATAAATTAACAAATGCGTGTGACGTCGACGTTTTCACAAATTCGCGTTTCCGTAGTAGTTTATATGGCGATAAAAAGCCATTGTTATCCAAAACTTTAAAACTTTGAGAAATGCAAAACTCCATTGTCGTATAAATGAACAGCCAAACTGCATAATGTTACCATTTCGATCGAAAAACGAAAATGTTGTGTATCAAATGATATGTCATGACCGTATCAAATGAGGAGAATGTATTAAATAAGGAAAAAGTTTATTTGAAACATAAAAAAATATTAAGAATATTATTTATCACACAATGACTTTTCCATTACAAGCAGTAAATTGGTTACTGTACTTTATTACCAAATCAGTATACAAATAAATAGGGCTGGGCAAAATATCGATTTTTCAAAAAATCTTTTTTTTTTAAACGTGATTGATAAAAAATTGATTCTCAAAGGCCACGAATCGATTTTTTTTTTTTATGAAATAACCTGATCCTGTTTGATCAAGGAATGCGACTGTTTTGACATTTTTCAGCATACATTTTTCATCTTGCATCAAAATTTTATTGTATTTAACATAATTGTATGCATTTGAAAATTAGAGATGAGTTCTGTTTTAATCTACCCAAGTGTACCTAAAATAAAAAAGTGTAATATACAAGTTGGTGGCTCTTCATTTCTTTTTATTAATTATCCAATTGTAAACTTATGTTCACTGTTTTTTATAAATGAAGTATTTTTATTAAATCTATATTCATTGAGTTGAATCGAGAATTGAGTATAAAAAAATGGTCCGAGAATCGAAAGCGAACCGAGAATCGAAATTGAATTGATAGCTTATGAATCGAAATCAAATCGATCTGGAACATCTGAATCGATACCCAGCCCTACAAATAGTAAAATTAACTTAGGTTTAAATGTCTGTTCACACTATGGATGATAACTATAATTATAAAAATAAAGTTTTATAAATATAGCTGCTGTAAAAACAACAAAAAAGCATATTTTAATGCTCAATGACATGTAAACAATTGCCTAGTTTTTATTTAGAGGATGTCTATAATATTAGTTCATGTTTAATTAAAAGTAAATTATTTGCGGCACGTGAGTGAAATAGCATAAAGTTATTGTTATCGTCCTGTGGTGTGGATGCTAAATATTGTTATAGTTAGCGTTATGGTTATCGTTAATAATGTGAATGACCCTTACACATGGCAAGCCAGAATTAACTAATTTTCCCTTTGTATTAAAAGTGCAAAACACGGAAAAAGATAAAAATAATTATGCTCATAATATCATTTTTATTGTGGTCATCATAATTCTACAGTCATGATTCGTTAATAAAAAAAATTGATGTTTACCATCTGTGCCATTGCCCATATTTGTATGATTTCATTCACAGGTGAATGTCACATTTGTCTGTTCCAAGCATTATATTTAACAGAAATAAATCTCTGTGTAAACATACCTGAGCCCACGCAACACCTGAATCTTAAACTAGATCAGTGAAGAACTTTTGACCCTTGAACTCGATCCATTTATCTGGGTCAAAGAGGCGTCAGTGCCTGTGGTAATGAGGCAATGAAGAGCCCGTGTTTACCGCCTCTACAACCGGGTTCAGGTTTCTTAGCAACAGCTTGAGCAGAATCCTTAGCAAACAGCCGGGAGGGAATCGAAACATGGTTTCACGTGGTCCTCTTTGATCGAGCTTGATTGATTTGTTTTGAAAGTTAAGCTAGCTTTATCTCTTCTACATGACCTTATACGAGTCAGCAAAATAATATATCATTTAATAAACGTGAAAAATAGATCCAAACAATAAATGCAATGGTCAAATGAATCCACCTGTGAAAAACAGACCACTTTATGAAAGAAACCTTTGAATCGAATCAGTGAGGTCAAAAATAAGGGGAACATTATAACTTCTAACTTAAGGGATTTTATAGTCCCTGTTTATTTTTAACCCATTTAAAAATCTCTATCCGCAGAAGCGTCAGATCGTGGTCACGCTGGTTGAGATCGCTCTACCTTTGCTCTTCTCGGCCATCCTGATTGTCTTGCGGCAAAAGGTTACATACACCATCTACCCTAATGCAACACACTACCACAGCTTCCAAGTGAACGACCTGCCGGGCCAGGTCTGCTTCAAGGACCTGGCGTACGTGCCCGGCAACGCCAGCGTGGTGAGGCAGATCGCCGAGGACGTTCAGCAGAGCCTAAAGTGGTGCATCAATTCTGGTAAGAGCTTCAGTGTATTTTAGTGGTCTGAAAAGCAATGCATATTCATAAATGTGCATGCACCACGACACATTAATCCAATCATGTTCCCACTCCTTTGCATCATTTCCAGTCCTGTTCGGCAAATGCTTTTATCCAAAGTGACTTACAGTGCATTTCTGGTATACTGGGTAGCCTGACTGGAGGATAACACTTATTATTGCTATAATTATAAAGTGTACAAATGTCTAAATGCATTTCCGTGTTATAAACTCATTCACGAGCATTTTTTCAGCATTGCAAGGGAGTTAATGAAGAGACTCGTGACTCCATCAAATGCATCCAAATATCTTCTATCCTTACCTGTGATTTCTCGGTGGTTGTGTTATTGTGAGCCCCGTGGGGACATATGCAGGTGTTGAGTCAGAAGAGAGATGTTTCTCTGTTCTCATTATATGACTCACGCCCGACCTCTCTCTCTTTCTCTCTCTGCATCTTCTCTCATCTATCATCAAATGGCTCAGCCCTGACTGTAAATGAACAGCTTTGATTCTGTTACTGATGGGTTAATTTTAAGGATTAAATCACTAAATGTTGGTTTAGAAGAGTCAGCAGTGATTGTTTGTATCTGATCTCCATCAGTGATTTTAATCGTAGACTTGTGGGATCTCCTAAAGTGGAAGTTTCACATAAAATCGTCTGTAAATCATCTGTCATTTACAATCATCTGATTAAAACACTGACTTAACACTTTGACTCTCAAAAAAAAAAAAAAAAAAAAATATTTAATATAAGGTGATTTGTAGTAAAAACATTTCTATGTATGTAGAGCTGCAACAACTAATCGATAAAATCGATTATGACATTCGAATTTCATTATTGATTAGTCACATGCTCCCACACCACTGTCGGCCAACATGCACATGCGTCAGGTGCTATTTTTGTTTCTACCTGCTCAAATTTCCTTTTATATAAGTGAATGTGTATATGTTTATATTAGTTGTTGGGTTTAAATAAAAATCTGTTTTAAAGAAAGGAGGAAATCCAGGTTTTTATTACTGTCTGTAACAACGCATGTGTATCACCACTTGCATAACATAATGCTTATTTATTTTGTTAATAACAAATAATCTTAATATTCATCAAGGTCTAAAGCTAAAGATTAAAACTAGTTTATTAATCTGTGGCCAAAATCTTAGCACATCCCTGAAGACTCAATTCATTTTGTTATTTGATATTTTGACATTTAAAGATGTTTTACTATTTAAAAGCCGCACAAACCTTTTTTATTTAAGGCTTAAAATATCTAAATAAAAAATATTATATTAGTAAAACTCTGTAGTAGTGTGTGGCATTTGCACTTTTAAAAGTACACTTCTACACGTAAATACCCTAATTTAGTGCCTTATTTAGCTATAATGCGTGAAAACATCTAATTAAGTAAATATTTATATTGTATCCGATTAGTCAATTAATCGGGAAAAATAATCGCCTGATTAATCGATTATGAAAATAATCGTTAGTTGAAGCCATAGATGTATGCATTTCAAAGATGCTTGTAATAAAAGCAGCTTACAGTGTGTTCAAGCTATACATTTTATCCATTAAATATTTATGCAGAACATTTAGCATTAGTTTCTAAATGTTGACAAAAACTAGGGCTGCACGATTTGGGTAATTTTCCCCATTGCGGTTATTGATGCTAATATTGCGATGTGCTGTAACGATTATAATTGATGATATCATGAGTCAACTTGATGGGTTTTAAGAAAAATCCACACACATTTTAGTGATAATGCTAAAATGTGTATTTACAACTAGAAATATTTTCGTATTGCCACACGATGTAGCAACTGCTCAGTGTCAGTTATCCTAAATCCAAAATACCGCCATACAACAGACGTAGAGGTTTTTTTTTTTAGTTTCCAGATCACTGTCCATCTCCTCTGCATCCATCTTCGCTCTGGTATTTCCGGGCTGCGCACACACAAGTGACGACGCACGCCACACACGTGCATGCCACACGTGCACTGCCTTTTTTGTTCGTTTTTCTTTCTTTTTTTAAACAGCAAGGAAAATCATCAAACTGTTATCAGAAAGTTTGTGTTAACAAGTCCACACATTTATTTATTTAATATAATTGCACCATTTTGCTGTCATATAATCGCACAGGCTGACATCGCGATTGCGATGCGATTAATTGTGCAGCACTAACAAAAACTATTGCGTTGCATTAACTGTTATGCAACTAGAACGTAATTTTGTTCTATCGCGATAAGTCATTCCAAAAATCATGGCGACGGGTGAGTTTTCGCGCAGATGACATCAAAATACAGCGAGAGCAACACATCAACTCCGAATCGCTCTTGCTGTAATGTGATGTCATGTTTTTGTTTGTTCTTGTGACGCCATATGAGGTCGACCACATCTCTTCTGTGTCCTCTAACCAAACATATTGTGCCTTATTTAAAGAATGATCATGTGACTTTTACGCATTTCAGGCGACCTGTAAATGTTTTCCATTGCAGTTTTGTGACATTGATTTTTCGATTTACCTGAAAAAAAAACTTGAACATAAAAACTTTTTGCGATATATGGGAGATTACGAGATGGGAGTTTTTTTGTGATTGTTGCGGGAAAAAATCCTTGATCTTGCAGCACATTTTCTTAAAAAATGTGATGGAATATGCGGGATATTTATGCAATGTTATGCAATGAAATTGCAGGAACTTGCAAAACTGCGGGAACCTGCAAAAACTAGCAGCTTTTGCAGTTTTTCAATGATGTTTACACCATGTAATCAAGTCACTTTGTAATGTAAGATATATGTGATTTTTGCTACGAAAATGCAGGGAATATGAAATCATGCATGCCCTGCATATTTTGCACACGGAAATCTGCAATTTGTACGGCATATTTAAAAAAAAAAAGCTGGTTGCTATTTGATAAGGTAATCAAAAACTTTATTTATAAATCTAGTTTGTCCACTGGGATTTGAACACGAGCCCTTTACACACTAATATATATATATATATATATATATATATATATATATATATATATATATATATATATATATTTATATACAGTTAGCCATATAGCTATATGACCGTTAGCCATATTAAATGCTAGTTTCTTATAGTTAACAACATCTTTATAGAGAATGACAGGGTTTAAAGAGGAACAGGCTTGAGTGATTGCATACTAAAATCACAAGATTGGGATATTTTGGTAGCCACAACAAGCTGAATCAACACAAAAAGTGGCACGTCTGCACAAGATGCTGTGTATTCCCATACGGCAAAAAAACAACAACATTTCTCTGGCCCAAAATATGTTTTAAATATATGCTATATGCATTTTGTAGAAAAGCTTAATTAAATAATTTTTTTAATTAGAAAATATATTTAGTTTTAACCTTCATCTATTAACATATATTAAAACATGTATTTCAGGGGCAACAAATACATTTTTAAGTTTACAACCCATATGGAAAAAATATTTTTTTCTTGCCAAAATATAAAAGTTTGTATAAAATGTATAAAGTGTAAGTAAAAAATGTTTAAGTATGTATAAATATATAAGTATATTTTTGCAGTTAAAAATATATTTAATATAAAATTTTTCAAGCCTGTTATGTTTACAGGTTTGTAACGTACAAAGTTTTTCTTCCAATGCGATGTAAATAAATGCTTTAAAATATATTTCAAAATATAAAGAAATGCCAAAATAAATTCTTGAATTTTTAATTTTTTTAGGTTGTTTCAGGAAAAATTAAAAGGAAATATCCTTAACCAAAAGGATAAATAATTCAGTTAGTAATTCTTCACTTGTGTTTGCATTGGTGTGTTTAAACATGCTTCCAGTTTCTAAATCATCTGGAGATGGTACAGGTTTTGTTGATCTTGAATACATAGAGAGATCAGACATTACAGGGTACTAACATGTGTTGTTTTCCCTAAACCTGATTTACTGGCCAGTCCTGCTTTTATTTAAGATCATTTAAAGATATCAACAGACTGTGCCACACAATAGACAGAGAGTCATCTGAGGACATCGTGTAACAGGTTGAAGAAACAGTTCACCAAACATTTCTGTCATTTACTGTGGTATTTTACTCAAAATCCATGGTGTTATTATGGACCACAAAGTAAAAAGTGTCTTAAGCCTCGTGACAGAGAGATAATTTTTGAATGAATAAATCTTTTTGGGACACCTTTTTCTTTGTGTGTGGCTGAATTTCTAGTTTTCACTAGCTTATTGTTAGCTTTTCATAACATTAACAGACTGGACACCAGGCTGACATGGTGAAATAGATTGTAATAAATGACAAATGGTAAGCATGTGTTCATGCAGCATATTTTATTCATATCAATAATATATTTTAGGAATGGCTTAAATTTATTTTAAAAGTGCTATACAAAAAATAAATGCAATTTAATAATCCTGAATATTAAATTTATAATGAGCTCTAAATATTCCTCTGTTTGTCTTTCAGTTCGGGGCTTTGAAACAGAGGAACAGTTTGAGACGTTTGTGAAGACCGATCCACAGTCGAGCGACGTCTTGGCAGCTGTTGTGTTTGAGCACACATTCACCTCCGATGATGAGCCTCTTCCCCTGCAGGTGAGATCTCGCATCTGTGTGTTAAATATTAACATTCTTGTCTGCATTCTAAAGTTTTACCTGTTTACTGAGATCAGCCTGTCTGACTGCATCTAGGGCTGTGACGGTCATTATATAACCGTGAGACCGACGGTTATAGTTGAACACCGTCATTAGAACCCTATAACCGGCAAAACCGTGTTATTAAAATATATATTAAAAAAATGTATCATACAGAATTTTTAAATACTATTTAAAACAATTGTTAACAGTCTGTGTTATACGCCCCACCATGGTCTCACGCAGTGAAAAATACAGAGCGGAGCAGACACTGACAACGCGCTGACATACAGGACAGACCAGGTTACTTTTCGGTTACTTTTGAGATTAAACATATTAAACAAAGTCTCACCTTTCAAATCATCTCTTCCTTCTAGTTAATTTATAGCATCAAATAAACATGAATGACCATAAGAAGGATGTTGTTTTAACCGCGGAAAGACGTCAGTACACTCCGCTTTTCAAGTTCAAATTCTCCCATGCTAATACTAACTCTCCTGAAAGCACATTCACTGCTTGTCTTGCTGTTAATTTTAAATAAACGTAGAGTAAGTAGCTAATCAGTGTCTTGTTTATTCAAACGCCGGTTTACTTCGCAAGTGTGAGAACTGAACAGCGCGTACTGTATGTGGAGAGCGTTTGCCGCGCGTGGCCATTGTCAGCTGCGTTTGCTGCGCATACTGTGCAGTTTGATAACAGTATAAAAATCTCAAGGTCATATTACTTTACTTTACATGCATTTATGAGCAAAACCTCTTCAAGACGCTTTTTAACCCACATTCTGGTCCATGTAATGACAGATATAGACACAATTATATCTGTTTCTCTGAAGATTATCAAAATAACGTTAGATGAGAGAGGATTCATTTATTCTGAGCAGAGAGTGACAGCGCAGTCTTCTGTCAACAGTGTGTTTTTAAATATTTCATTGCTTTCTGTTAAATTGCTTAAAGTCATTACTGTTTAAAACACACTTGGCATCACATTCATGATTTTATGGTAAAATGACACTTTCGCGTCAATCCACAAACATTTAAACGAGCAAAACGCCCCCCACAGACGGTTATGTTATGAACCGTCACATTTGACTCACGTCATAACCGTCATCACCAATTCTGAAACCGGCACACCCCTAACATCACATAAATCTCATGGAGAAATGCCCAGGTCATAATTTACCCCAAAATAATCTAAAGTAAATTAAGCTTATTTTTAAGCACATTTAAATATTCCATTTTCTTAAAAGAAAAATCCAGATAATTTACCCACCACCATATCATCCAAAATATTGATGTCTTTCTTTGTTCAGTCCAGAAGAAATTATGTTTTTTGAGGAAAACATTGCAGGATTTTTCTCATTTTAATGGACTTTAATAGAGCCCAACATTTAACACTTAACTCAACACTAAACAGTTTTTTTCAACGGAGCTTCAAAGGACTATAAACGATCCCAAACGAGGCATAAGGGTCTTATCTAGCGAAACGATTGTCATTTTTGACAAGAAAAATAAAAAATATGTACTTTTAAACCACAACTTTTCGTTAAGGTCCGATCCAGCGCGACCTAACGTAAATGCGTAGTGACGTAGGGAGGTCACGTGTTACATATATAAAACGCACATTTGCGGATCATTGTAAACAATAAACTGACACAAAGACATTAATTAGTATCATTCAACATACAACAACGTAGGAACGGTCCTCTTTCAAGACGCTTGTAAACACTGGGGCGGAGTTTGGCGTTCGTCCTCTGTGACCTCTTGACGTCATGACGTATTGCGTGGGGTCACGTTGGCGCATCACGACCGGATCTACATGACGAGAAGTTGTGGTTTAAAAGTGTATATTTGTTATTTTTATTGTCAAAAATGACAATCGTTTTGCTAGATAAGACCCTTATGCCTCGTTTGGGATCGTTTATAGTCCTTTGAAACTCCGTTGAAAAAAACTGTTAAGTGTTGAGTTAAGTATTAAATGTTGGGCTCTATTAAAGTCCATTAAAATGAGAAAAATCCTGCAATGTTTTCCTCAAAAAACATAATTTCTTCTCGACTGAACAAAGAAAGACATCAACATTTTGGATGACATGGTGGTGAGTAAATTATCTGGATTTTTCTTTTAAGAAAATGGACTAATCCTTTAAGCACAGGTTAACTCAGATCTTATACAAAAATAGGTTTACTATTAGTTGTAGAGCAATAACAATTGTGCAATATAATGTCATATAAAACTTTTTTGCACATAACAAGCCAGATTTACTAACAGCTTGTGCCAGCGCAAACCATCTTTTGGTGTTAAAAACGATACTGTCAAGGTTTACAAAAGACACGCAGTGAAAATTTAACGCTGAAAAGCCTTGGACATTATTTTTACAACTGACCATATTTCATATTTCATAAATGCACATGCATTTCAGATGCACAATGTATGGTGGGGAGTATAAATAAATTACGCAACGTGATATACTAACATTTGTGCTCATCAGTTTACTGCTATTTGCGACATTATTTAACGGCCAAACAAAGCATGTCTTGCATTGATTATTATGGAAGTTAAATGTTGCGTCTGTTCTTTAACATGTGTCTTGTCAGTAAGTCACCTGCAAAAATGTCCACTTCCTTCGGCACTTGCCTTGTTTAGTAATATGCAGGTTTCCCACGGGTCCTTGAAATCCTTGAAAGTTTGTGAATCTGGGGAAAAAATTCAAGGCCCTGCGAAGTTTTTGAAAATATACATGCATAGATACAGGTCATTGAAAGTGCTTGAATCTATTTTATGCAAGAAGTTTTCTTAAAAAAATCCACATTGTTCCCTGTGTAGTGTAGGATAATATCATACAAATTCTAGACTTTTTAAGCGCACGTGCTAAACTGTTCACTTTAAATGCTTATATCTTCTGTATGTGAATGTTGATTCATACCAAAATGCTTTTTTTGCATAGTTGTGTTTGACACATGAAAACGTCTCGGGTTACGTATGTAACTGTTGTTCCCTGAGAAGGGAACGAGACGCTGCTTCTCCCTTGCTATACTTCCTGCGTCCCTG
Organism: Paramisgurnus dabryanus; assembly: GCF_030506205.2. Classification (NCBI taxonomy): domain Eukaryota; kingdom Metazoa; phylum Chordata; class Actinopteri; order Cypriniformes; family Cobitidae; genus Paramisgurnus; species Paramisgurnus dabryanus. Next base: position 7,637,099 of record NC_133339.1, read on the forward strand.
TAACGCCGTCTTTGGCAATATTTCAGATAGCCATATACTTCCTGGCTCCCGCGTCACCCTGTGTTTGTTGTTAAGCCTCACCATTGGTTGAATTTGATATACACATTCAGACGCACTTACCCCTGGAGGCGTCCCCAAAGTGTCACCGCAGTGACGCAGCACGAGTTCCCTCAAAAGGAAACTGTAAAAATTTATCTTAAAAGGTAACACGATGTAACCTTGCTCTTGCACTTGAAATTTAGTCCTTGAATTTGAGGGTATTGGACCTGGAAAGTCCTTGAATTTGAAGTTAACTAAGATGTGGGAACCCTGAATATGATTTTACTTCGAGGTTAAACTCTGTGCTTCATAATGATAACTTTTATTTAAAACAAGTCTTCCTGAAGGAAATGTTCTGTGTGAAGAAGTGAAAAACATTTCTTTGTCCTGTTTTTCACAGAACTGGAAAGTACAGTCTAATAGGTTAGATGTAGTCGACCATTAGTGGTTCTACTAAAAATACTTTAAAATATGGCCTCCAGCTCCTGCTTGTGTTTATGAACGACTAATTATTGTAGCTCAACCTGTTTCAGCGTTTCTGTGATGTGCTTTCTACTCGTTGTGTCTATTGGAGAGATAAGATCGGTTTTTGACTGAAGATAAAAGCTCTGGGATCTCAGACACGAGCAGCGAGTTTCTTCCTGAGTGTGTAATGAATTTGCCTCGTCTCCATTGAGGCCCTGCTTTAGAATGGATTATGATTTATTTATACCAACTTTTATGATCTCTTCACAGCTCTTTAACAACATTTTGCACTTTTAAGTTTTTGAGGTTTTTGTTAAACAACATCCGTGAAAGCTTAATCCTTGTATATGAACGTGCGGAAACATAGAAAATTTGATTTTCACAATTTTCAAAAAGTGTTTTAACCTGGTTGACACAATGGAAAATGAGAATTTAATAATTACATTCTTATTGGTTAATCATTCACTTAAAATACATTAAACTTTTCACTTCTGTGCCTATGATCAAGAGCTTTAACCTCAGGATGACTCTTTCAACAATAAATGTATTATAAGCTGGTGGAGATCATTTGCTAAATAACTCTTCTCTACTGGCAGGTTGCCTATCATCTCCGTTTCTCGTACAGCCCCCGAAATGCTCCGGCTCCTGAGAAATCCGAGCTTAACCCAAACAATGATCTGGACTGGCACACTCTCAGCCTCTTCCCACTTTTCCAGCTTCCCGGGCCTAGAGAACAACACGATCTACTTGGCGGCACTCCAGGTCAGTCAGCGCTGGTGCATTGTGGGAAATATTGCATGTGATGTATAATGGACTGCATGGCAGAATTCAGCCTTAACTCATTCCCTGCTAGCCTTTTTTTGTGATTTTCACAAAATGCCTTTCAGGAAAATGTTCTTCTAAAGAATATAAACATACAAATATATCAAACGAAAGAACAGACCCTCTGCTTTCAAACAAACAATAACGGGAAAAAGCGTTTCATCCGATATATATATTTTTTCTCTGCTTATAAACTAAATTAAATGTTTTTTTAGCAAAAAGCCAAAATAATAGCATTTTTGTGAAGGAATTTTGTTATATTGCATTCACACCAACCGCTGTTCGTGCGTAGTTGGACGCTTGGTGTGAACCCTGCATTAGAGATTAGATTCAGAACGATTATCAAAACATACACAGAGTTTAAAATTTGTAAATATTTTTTTTGCTTCAGTTTTTTTATAAATTGGGTAAGTAATCCTGGTATTACAGATTAACATAAAAACTCATCAGGAACACGTTTTTTCATGCAAATATTTTCTCTTAATCTCTTAATGGCGGGAAAGAGTTAAGGTACATTCACACGGCTTGTCTGAAGCGTGGTCAACAGCCAATCACAGTGGTTGCCACACATGCTCCTCTGTTCTCCGGTCTTGCATAAACGTAATTGGCTTCACTAGGTTATTTGCATAAGGCGATCTGATTGGCTGTTTCATGTGTTGGGGCTTAAAAAGTTGAGAAATGTTCAACTTCTGCTGTGAGCAACTGCAGTGATGCGACACAAAGACAGATCAACAATTCAGTTTGTCAATGCATGACGTCAAAGTAAATAAAAAGCGTTAACGCTTACGTCCAGTGTGAATGTGCCTTCCACTGCCAAGACCTTAGCTAGTTTTTTGTAATTATTTGAAAGCAAATTTATAGGGTGATATGAAATGCATTTTAGGCTTAATCTTTACCTTTTTCCGTGTACCATTGTGATAAAAACCTAGCCTGTGACATAGTTGGTTGGTGGTAATAATTATTTCCATCGATGATGAAGTCTTACTCATCATCATAGGTTTGTTTATTTTCTCAGCACAAGCTGATATCATCTTTGCATGCTAGGTTACTGTAATAAAACAAATGCAATATACTGGGCTATCACTCTTATCCATTTTCCAAACAGTCTCCTCCCAAACTGGTGTCCTATTACACCACTTTGTACTGATTATAAAATATTCTCTCATTGCACTGGCTGTGTGTTTGATCATCGCTTGTTTTCACATTAAGCTCATGTTTGCTCTTTGATCTCAGACTGAAGTCGTTTTGTCCTTGATGACTGTCAGCCTCTATTTGTGGCTCGATTTCTCAGTTTATATCATAATTTTTGACGAAACGCCTTGTCCTTTTGATATAAATTTAATCACGCTGACTGACTTTATACAGAAAGCACAAAGGGCAACACATCAAGTGTTTTGATCTGTAAGGGTCATTATGGTTTGAAAAGCCATTGAGAGCGGTGAGGACTTGTCATGTTTTGTGCTACGGGATGTTAGTCTTTATAGCTAGTCATTATTTTGAATTAGGAGGTTTCGCGATGACGCAGTAAATGCATATCACACAGCCATTTTTATATATATATATTATATCGCAAGGCTACTGAATGAAATATGAAGTTTGTGCTTAAATACACGTGAAGCATACATATGATGCTATTTATATATAATCAATTTGATGGACCATCATAGTTTTCTTCTCTTTGTCTCTGGACAGGATATTACCGTGAGGGCTTTCTGCATGTCCAGCATGCGGTGGACAAGGCCATCATGAAGGCTTTCAACAGCACGGCAGCATCGGCCCTCCTCGACCAAACTCACGTGCGGCTCTCCCGCTTTCCCTTCCCGCCGTTCATCTATGACGTCTTTATTCTGGCGATTCAGAACCAGCTGCCCTTGCTGCTTGTGCTCAGCTTCACATACACGTCTCTGAACATCGTTCGTGCTGTGGTGCAGGAGAAAGAGAGGAAGCTGAAGGTCTCTATCTATGTGAAGTTTTAATGCTGTACTGTATCTGTATTAGATTTAATTTGTAGCAGTATGGGAATGATGTGAAAAGTTTCTAAAGGATTCATATCATGAACAACATTTGTCGCGCTATGTGGCCAAACTTGTAAAGGTTCCCAATCAGATCGTGCATTAAAAGAAATCCTGATGGTTGACGTTTTATGGATTTACAAATTTCACATGTGCATTGCAGTGCTGCATGCACGTTCAGGTAATGCGCAGTGTTAACTTTAGTCGCATGTGTGTGTTTCAGGAATACATGCGTATGATGGGTCTCAGTAACTGGCTGCATTGGAGCGCCTGGTTCCTCATGTTCTTCCTCTTCCTGTCCATCTCCATCTTCTTCGTCACTTTGCTCTGCTGTATCAAGGTTGGTGTTACACTTATCACGTTACTAATGTAGCGATTGTCATTAATAAGTAAGTTATGAGGTTGGGAATCATGAACCGGTTCCACTTTTAAGGGAAATGTACTGGAACTGAATGATTTTCCTGTTTGATGATTAAACATTTAGATTGTGTTAATGATTCTTGAACGTCAGCATTCTTCACCAAATGAATTTCCTGCGTTGCTATGAAATCTAAAGATCCATGGCAAGACATCATAATGTATTATAGTCAAGTTGTGCTTGCAATCTGAATTAAATGTGCAGAGGGAAAAATTGACTACCATAAATTAAAATCTGATCCATAAAGAAATGATTCAGATGTTATAAATAAATCAGCCAAGCAGTGCCAAAAGCCTGCCTCAAGCTCATCAGTTATTGGTCTCATTTATCTGTCATTGGTTTATTATGTTATACTTTGATCACTGAATCATTGTTCATATACAAATGTGTAGTAAAATGCACACGCAAGTTTTATTGCAATACATTTTAAATGTTAATCAAAAATAGTATAGAGACAGAGCGCAATGCGTCATAACCTGAAAACTACGCCCACCGGGAGGAAAACAATCCATCCGTCTCTATTGACTTTGTATTGCGAGAGCCTTATAACAAAAAACAGAATAATGCCCCAAAGCTGTTGTGTTACAGGGTATACAGCTAACAAGCCAAAAAAAAACAGAAATACGTTTTTAGAAGCTGTCGAAAAAAAATGAGCGTCTAAAGATGCAAAATTGGAAACAGGCAACTTTTCATAGTACTACTATTATTAGTACTACACCCACTAGAGGGAAACATAGTCAGCGACCTTTGTGTCTTTAAAAGCTCGTTTTTTTGGGGGGGGTCGACAGCTTCTAAAAACATATTTTTGTTTTTTTTTAGTTTGTCAGCTGTACACCTTGTCACACATCAGATTTTAGGCATTATTCTGTTTTTTTTATAAGCCAGAGAAGACAAGGGGACAGCCTCTCGCAATACAAAGTCAATGGAGACGTTGGATTGTTTCCCCCCGTTGGGCGTGGTTTTCAAATTAGCATAACTGCGTTCTGTTTCTATTGTTGAGATGTATAGATAGATTATTTAGATTTATACCACAGGCTGTTAAATACATGCTCCATGGGTATGCATTATTTTTCGATAAACACACACCTGATCTGTCGGATGTCTTAAACAAAAACACCAGAGCAATGTTTGTGGTTCTTTGAATGATCTTGAAACCACTTTGGGTGTGTATTATTATTTTTGAATAATTCAACGGCCCGTCGTCAATTATTCTTTACATAAGGGATTATTTGTGTCCTGATAAATATGAAAATCCTGTTTAATTCAGTGACTCATAAAGTGTAATTGTTAAAGGGATAGTACACCCAAAAATGAAAATTACCCCAGGATTTACTCACCCTCAAACCATCCTCGATGCATATGATTATCTTTTTTCAGATGAACACAATCAGAGTTATATTAGAAAATGTCTTGGCTGTTTCAAGCTTTATAATGGAAGTAAATGGTGCTTTTGATTTGAAACCCAAAAAAGTCCATCCATGGAATGGATTCAGGGGGTTAATAAAGGCCTTCTGATGGCAATCGATACGATTTTGTAAGAATGCAAGTGTCTTTTGCTAGTTTCAACCCAGCGCAATTATCATTTTCACGTTTAGCGTCAAACAGTTTAACCCTCTAGGCGCCACGGTCGACTTTTGTCGACAAGATGCGTCACTGAATGTAACTGCCGATTTTGTCACATAGGGTGTCAAATTTCGTTCATCCGCCCCCTCCACTAGATGGCAGACATGTCATACTTTATACCGGACTCAGAAAAACAGCATGCTTTTATACAAACTCTTAGAGCAAGAGCGCATTGAAGTGCGCAACAGCATAGCTAGTGTGCAAGTGAGTCATTTTATCAGAGCGATAACCTCAGCGAGTTTTTTCAATACATGATCATATAAATGGCATCAAAAAAGCTTACCTGCAATGAAGTGTTGGGTCTTATATTCGCTGACAATGATTCTGAAGGGGAATATCTGCCTTCAGAAGATGCTGGTGATTCATTTAGTGACCACGATTCAGACGCGCCCCTGCTTTGCAATCATGCAGCTGGCAAAGTGAAAGTGTAGCTATACACCAAGCACAAATGATAAATCCTTTGCCCAATGTCAGTGGTGGGAATGTTACACGGGGTCGGAGAATTCATCGGTTTAGCAAGCGTGTTACAGGTGTGGGGAATGAGGCTGGAGGTAATATGCGCGTCCAGTCTTTTTACCGTGCAAGCAATGTAGAGCGAGCTGCGTCTTCCCGAGCGGGCCCTGGGAGTCTGTCGGGCGAGCGGCCGACTTCCAGTGCTCCGTCCCGTGTACCTCATCACAATCACGGCGACAGTAAAGGCAATAGTCCCAGCTGTGCAAATTCTCTCCACTCGGGGCGCATGCGAGGCAGATCTGGCCATGCGGCTCGTAGCAGGAGCAGAGGCGGTGTTACACGGGGCAGAGGAGGAGCCATTATGCATAACGTTAGTCTATCGACGCGCAGATCAGTTTGTTTACTACTTAGTATTTACCTGAGCATTCAGTATTATGCAATATAGCATACAGAAGGTTATGGACATTTTTGGGGGGAAGAAGTGCTGCATTTTATCATTCAAACATGTGACTTTTCATAAAAATTCAAGATGGCTGCCACATATGACGTCATAATATGCAAATTTAATGGGACATTTTATTCCCCTCCATAAAGTGTGTCATCCTTAATATTTCTCTAATTTACATAAAGTCTCTATCTCTTATCACGTTTAAGATATAGCCTTTTGAAAGTAACATGTCAAAATTAAACGTTTTAGGAAAAAACCTCTGGCGCCTAAAGGGTTAAATAGCAAATGCATTTGCGCCCAATTTTGCGCCCATTGGCATTCTGGTCTGAAAACGAGGTGTATTCAGGCGTATTGTTGGCGCGTTGCTAAAAACCTTCTCTAAAGTCAATGGCCCAATATTGTTTTTGTTATTAAATGAATGCATTAATAAAAAAAAATTTTTATCTCAAAAATTTTATCCATACATTTACAGCAATTAAAAACCTGCTATTTTTACTTCCATGACTTAACTCTTTCACCGCCAGCGTTTTTAAAAAAAGTTGCCAGCCAGCGCCAGCGTTTTTCATGATTTTCACCAAAGTTTAATGCCTTCCAAATGTTCTTCTTTAAATATATAAACATACAATATACCAAATGAAAGAACAGACCCTCTGCTTTCAAACAAAAAAAAACGTTTCATCCTACCTTTAGTGGTTCTTTTGCAATCAGCTTTTGAATATGGGTAGGTTTTTGCAAAAACACCATATTTTGAGCAAAAAGCAGAAATAATTCCATTTTTGTGACGGACTTTTCATAGAGATCCCATTCAGAGCGATCTTTAAACAGAAGGGTGGTGGATAATAGCGGTATTGCGGAAAGACGGAAAATCTCGTCATTGGCGGGGAAGCGTTTTCTCTTAATTGACGAGATATCTCGTCAATGGCGGGGAAAGAGTTAAAGAAAACTGATTTTAAAGGTTTTAATCCAAAAAGAACAATTTTAATACAAATAAAAACAACACATTTCTTTTAACATTATTCTTAAACTGAGGGTCTTTTTCCTCCGCTTAGTTTTTTAGTTAACAAAGTCCGTCATCTAAATAGGGATTAGACATCGTGCCAGCGCAAGTGGCTTTTAAAGGTGATGACACTCTCATTGTTTTTTTGCACGTTACGCCCAAAACACACCCATTACTCATAACAAGAATAGGAACAACCCTTTTCGACCGTGCACTCGGCGCACAAACCATTTTTCCCGTCGTTAAATTAGCAAAAGTGGAATCGGACACGCCCGTTTAGACCGTGTGCCGTGCACTTTCCACCATTTGCTTAGATCGTTAAAAGAGGGCCCCAATAGTTCAAACTTTTAAAACTAAAATAACCAGCTTTTGATCTAATGACGACGTACGTTCACACGTTTTCAGTGTTTGACGTAGCGTACGAGACGTAGGGCCATAGTGAGGAACAAATCAGAAGCACCATTTACTATCTTCATAAAGTGTAACCATGAAGCCATGTGGATTACTTCTGTGAAGGATGGGTGGACTTTTTGGGTTTTAAATCCAAAGCACCATTTACTTCCATTATAAAGCGTAGAATAGCCAGAACATTTTCTAATATAACTCAGATTGTCTTTGTCGGAAAGAAGGTAATCCTAAACATCGAGAATGGCTTGATGGTAAGTAAATCATTGGGTAATTGTGTAATTTTTGGCCGTGAACTATCCCTTTAAAAGGACAGAAAGTAGGGTTCTAAGTTTTTTAATAATCAAAATCAATGTCTTTATTCATAAATATGCCCTCATTGGTGTCAAATGACATCTGCCAATGATCTGACTTTTTTTTGTAAGCTTAGAATTTATTCTCCTTATTAACATTGAACGGGTAATTCCAAGGAGGCTTCCATGTCGTTCCGCCATATTGAAAAACTGTAATAGCAAAGAGGGACAAAAAGGACTATAGCCTACCAATGCATTTCTACAACGCGTTTTCATTCAGAACACGTGAACCAGCTGAAATGGACAAGGAGATATCAGTGCGTACATAAAGGCTACCGTGGTTGCAACACGCATTTGGAAAAGCGAGGCGCTAGAGAGCACTATTCGTTTGAATTAGGGATGCTTAACGATTAATCGCGATTAATCGTTAGCAGAATAAAAGTTTTTGTTTACATCATATATGTGTGTGTGAACTGTGTATAATAACTTTGTATAAATAAATATACACACATGCATGTATATGTTTTAGAAATGTTTACATGTGTATATACATTTGTATATTTATGTATAATTAATATTATATATAAATATAAATACTTAATATATATATTTTTTTCTTAAAATTATACATGAATGTGTTCATATTTATATATATATATATATATATATACATATTTATTATACACAGTTTACACACATATGTGATGTAAACAAAAACTTTTATTCTGCTAACGATTAATCGCGATTAATTGTTTAGCATCCCTAGTTTGAATGCGATGGGGGTAAATTCTACTTATTGTCCCTTTAAGTTGCATGGGAATAATAACAATAATCTTCAACTTCCGTCATTATAATCATTGTGTATGATGTTTTACCATAACAGTCATGTTTAGTTTTGCATGGGTGTTTTCATGCCAACAGGTGAGTCCCAACGGAGCAGTGTTGACCTACAGTGACCCCACGCTGGTGTTCGTCTTTCTGCTTGTGTTTGCTGTGTCCACCATTAACTTCAGCTTCATGGTCAGCGTCTTCTTCTCCAGAGGTCAGTTCTCACAATTATCACTGCAATATGTGACACCAACACAAGCATGCAATATGTGTTGGTGTCACAAGTGCAGGTTAGGTGGAAATATTAATGTGAAACTGATGATGATGATAATAATAATAATAGCATCATAATAATTTTAAACATTAATTGTCATGAAGGCTCGCTTTTGGCCATATGTCCGACTATCACCCCAACCCTATTCTGAGATCAACAAAGGCTCATAATGAGGAGATGAAGATAGAGATAGAGGCAGGTGAGCGAGAGGCGGACCGGGTAAACGAGGACGTGAATAAATGTTCACGTCGAGTCATTACACGCAGTGGAGACACGAAGCCAGATAATGCTTTCAATTACAAGTGTGTGAGCCGGCTGAGATGTGTGAACGCTCCGATGAAATACTCCTCGCTCTTAAATACAAAATAAAAAGATTTCTACAGAAATGAGAAATTGAATGAAAGACTTTTATTTGCGCTTTATCTGTGGTTCACACGTACAGACCAAAATAAATCCAAATGCTTTACCTCAAAGATCAAAATATTGGGAGAAGCAGCTTCACACTGTAATAAAACCAAAAACTTGATCGCTTCGTAAGCTAAAAGCCATAAATGGTTAAGCACCATAACGGTATCTAAGAACAAAAAAGACGAGGATCTGGCAACACTGCAGGACAACGCTGAGAGAAGCAGCGTCACAAATGCTTACAATACACAATGCCAAGGTGGAGGTTTATTGAAAAACATTTTGCTGTTTTATTATTTTGATCAAAGCTGTGAATGATACGCATGCCAGATGGCAAAGACTTGCTGTGGTTCCCTTTGTGTCAATCATCGAATTTTCAGGAGTGAGTCTTGTTCTGTACACACATGAAATGATCATTTAGCGTATGCACTACTGCATTTAATGTGGTTGTCACTACCAAAAGTTTGCAGTGTGTACGAGGCCATAGACTTTTGTCTGTTGTCTTTATAAAAAAGTGTTTGTACCAACCGCACAAAGCTTTTGAAAATCAACTCCATTATGAGTAACTTGTTCTCCTTTCTCTCGCCTAACAAAAGCCTCAAATTACCACAAACGCCTGTTGGTAAAAGCTTGTAAACACCTAAGGTTTCCATTCTTGACACCTTGTTATTGTTTTGAAAGGCTTTCAGTGAGAGTGCTGTAAGAAAAGGTTATCACTGTACTTTGTTGTGTTTGATTGATGTTTATGTGCTAGAGTTAACAATAAGATCCATGTTCATGTTCTAAACCTGTTTGACGGCTTTAAGACTAAAACAATATCTGCTGTCCAGTAAGAATATAAAATCAAGCAACCTTCAGGATACGGACCTCAAGCTGCATTCAGTTTCCTATTTAGCAGTGCTATTGTGTTCTCATGGGACTCATTATGGTTATTGTGCTGATCTGAGAACAAGTCGTTTAGTTGTGTGTACTCGAGACATTGTGTTTCAGCTCCATGTTGACTCAGAAGGGGCTTGGAGTTAAAGGGCAAGTTCACACAGGAATCACAATTTTGTCAATATTTCTTCATGGCACTATATGCACATAAAACTTTTTAAAGTGGCAAAATTTGAAATGTGCAACAGACTACAACAAAAGCACGCAAATACTGATGCTTGTAGGGCTGTGCAATCAATCGTTTTTATTTTCAATAATGATTTTTTAAATCATCTTGTCGCCTCTATTGCTCTCTTTCGCACATGCAGGCAGCTGCGCCCTCGCATTTGCCTGAAGTCAGATTGCTAGGTAGTAATCATGTTTATATTTGGAAATTTTATGCATTTCATGCGAGCTGAGGCAAAACAATGTATATATATAATTTTTTAATCGAGTCATGGCCCATTATAATAAAAAAAAAATATATATATATATATATATATATATATGTGTGTATATATATATATATAAATTATATATAGCATAAGTTACTTTTGCAGTTCCAGTGTTATAAGGATGTGACATTTGCAGTCAAAACTTAAAATATAAATTCCCTGGGAATGTACAGTGAGGAAAATAAGTATTTGAACACCCTGCCATTTTGCCTGTTTTCCCACTTAGAAATCATGGAGGGGTCTGAAATTGTCATTGCAGGTGCATGTCCAATGTGAGAGACATAATCTAAAAAAAATCCAGAAATCACAATATATGATTTTTCTAACTATTTATTTGTATGATACAGCTGCAAATAAGTATTTGAACACCTGTCTATCAGCTAGAATTCTGACCCTCAAAGACCTGTTAGTCTGCCTTTAAAATGTCCACCATTATCCTAAATTAGATGCACCTGTTTGAGGTCATTAGCTGCATAAAGACACCTGTCCACCCCATACAATCAGTAAGAATCCAACTACTAACATGGTCAAGACCAAAGAGCTGTCCAAAGACACTAGAGACCAAATTGTACACCTCCACAAGGCTGGAAAGGGCTACGGGGAAATTGCCAAGCAGCCCGCCCGTCCAGGCCCGTCTTAAGTTTGCCAATGACCATTTGGATGATCCAGAGGAGTCATGGGAGAAAGTCATGTGGTCAGATGAGACCAAAATAAAACTTTTTGGTCATAATTCCACTAAACGTGTTTGGAGGAAGAATAATGATGAGTATCATCCCAAGACCACCATCCCTAATGTAAACATGGGGGTGATAGCATCATGCTTTGGGGTGTTTTTCTGCACCTGGGACAGGGTGACTGCACTGTGTTAAGGAGAGGATGACCGGGGCCATGTAATGCAAGATTTTGGGGAACAACCTCCTTCCTCAGTTAGAGCATTGAAGATGGGTCGAGGCTGCGTCTTCCAACATGACAATGACCCAAAGCACACAGCCAGGATAACCAAGGAGTGGCTCTGTAAGAAGCATATCAAGGTTCTGGTGTGGCCTAGCCAGTCTTCAGACCTAAACCCAATAAAGAATCTTTGGAGGGAACTCAAACTCCGTGTTTCTCAGCGACAGGCCAGAAACCTGACTGATCTAGAGAAGATCTGTGTGGAGGAGTGGGCCAAAACCCTCCTGCAGTGTGTGCAAACCTGGTGAAAAACTACAGGAAACATTTGACCTTTGTAATTGCAAACAAAGGCTACTGTACCAAATATTAACATTGATTTTCTCAGGTGTTCAAATACTTATTTGCAGCTGTATCATACAAATAAATAGTTAAAAAATCATACATTGTGATTTTTTGGAATATTTTTGGTAGACAACATACTTTGAAGGACTTTTAGACATTAAACTGTACAACCCAGAAGCAATAATCCATAACAAATGGAAAAAGGACGGCTCTTCGAAGAACATTTAATCATTATTTTACTTAAATTTGCATTTGTATGGAAAGTATGAAAAAAAGCTTAAACAGAGACATTGAATATGGGTATTTAAACCATGCAATATTGACATATGAGATACCGATATGGTTAAAAACTTTATTTTTCATGATAAGGTTTGCATGGAATTGCCCAAATACCTTTAAACGTAAGACTGTAAGATTGAATCTTTGGCTGGCAATGATCTTTTATGAACTGCTGATGGAAGATTCAGCTTTTCAAAAGCCTTTTCTCCTATTTCAGCTGGCTAATGAAACGGAAATGAGCTTGTCTAACCCCAAAATTGTCCATCCATTCCTGAATGAATAAGACACCAGAGCTTTTATACTTCATTCATTTTAATGGCTGATTGTCATAAAGAATTTTCATATTTACATAAGGAAAAGGAAGTCTTCTACTTACGAATATTAATTTTGGCAATATTATTTTCATGACAATTAGTCACATCGGCCCGGCAAAATGTCACTACTGCTTTATTGCCCAGACACTTTACATTTTATTGATTATTAATGTGATGTTTTAATACTTCACAATTTAACATATTATAACATATTATTGACTACATTTATATGTACACCAAAAATTTTATTTTTTCCAAAAAACAGAGTAAGGACTTGTTGTTTACATGCAGTTTTATATTCTAATTATCCGCAAATAACAGGTACAGTCTTGGATTTATGAAAACTTGTAATTCTGTATAAGCACTTGTATTATTGACTCCCTATGACAAATCACTTGATTCTTTCCTTATCTTTGTAAGTCACTTTGGATAAAAGCGTGTGCTTATTATTTACAAAGCAAATGATGAACTCGCATGTAGGTGTGTTACTGTCCACTGTTTTAATTTATTTACGTTAACTCTTTCCCCGCCATTGACGAGATATCTCGTCAATTAAGAGAAAACGCTTCCCCGCCAATGACGAGATTTTCCTTCTTTCCGCAATACCGCTATTATCCACCAGGTGGCGCCCTTCCGCAACTTTTTAAAACCGGAAGTATTGCCCTATGGCAAGCTGCTGCATGTCCGTGTCTGTTTTAAAGATCACTCTGAATGGGATCTCTATGAAAAGTCCGTCACAATGGAATTATTTTTGCTTTTTGCTCAAAATATGGTGTTTTTGCAAAAACATACCCATATTAAAAAGCTGATTACAAAAGAACCACTAAAGGTAGGATGAAACGGTTTTTTTGGTTTGAAAGCAGAGGGTCTGTTCTTTCATTTGGTATATTGTATGTTTATTTATTTAAAGAAGAACATTTTCTGGAAGGCATTAAACTTTGGTGAAAAACGCTGGCGCTGGCTGGCAACTTTTTTTAAAAACGCTGGCGGTGAAAGAGTTAAATAACAAACACGTTACTGTGGAAGTTTTCGTTATTTGGTGTCGTAAGTAATGAAGACAGAAAAATATGCTAACAATGCCTGTAATGGTTATATTTGCTGCTGTCGCGTCTGTTGCGCTGTTTTTGGATGAAGGCAAGACTGCTGAAAGGGAGTCGTGTTGACAGCGTTCCGGGAAAATTTCCTATTGTTAAGTTTACTATGAATTTCCACTTAAGATGTGTGACAAAAACACACGCGCACTTCATTTAGTGGACTATAGATATGATTAAAGTGTTTACATGGCCGTGTATTGCGATTAAAATCGGCATACACATGTTTTAATACAATTATACTTGCCGCGATAATGAGCATAATCGCATTATTTTGACATAATAATAATAATGTTTACATGAGATTAAGTGTAATCGCAATACTGTATCTCATTATAATCCCATTATGAGGGTGCATGTAAACGTAGTCATTGAAAATTAGGCAAATCATAAAATATTTTTAATCTTAATTTAATTTTAAAATAAACCTAATTCTCTAAATGTCATTTCTAAACAGCACGATAAATGTGATGTACAATGAAGTTAGTTATTTTTGTCCTCTAGATCATTCAGCACAGCAGGACCACGACTCTGAGATTGAATCTCTTCGCTTCAACAACTTTCTTTATTCCAAACCCTGTAGAGACTTTAACAATCACAGATTTATAGATGCTGAAAATGGAGCTTAATCAACATGTCCCGCTCCGTCAGTCCGGCCCATTCAAACACCAAATGACACATTGTTGAGTCTGAAGGACCTCACGCGTCTTTTTGTCCATTTGAGATGTGAATATAAAAATAACCCAGTGTGTCATTTTACTTCATTTTCTGCTCAGCGGTGCAGCTCCTTCTTCTCCTGTCCTTTCTTGTATTTTCTCTTTTGTGGCCGTGTGATGGTGATAAGACGAGAAGAGCCTCGCATCACATTCAGGTTTATAATAGAGATCTACGCAGCAGATTTACGCTAATACTCGGGCTCATGTCACGGTTTTGCTGCACCCGAAAAATCTCATTTGCTACATTCGGCACGAAAAAAATATATCATTATAAAATTGTTAAGATTTTTGGCATTGTGGCATTTTTATTATTCATGACTTTTATCTTATATATATGTGTGTGTTTTATTAGATTATAATCTATTTATGAGCACAATAAAATGTGCAATAATATCATGTATATTATATTGTACTCTTTATATTGTATATTTAATTATTTTCCCTTTTTTTCTTATGCATGCAAAGCTGCTATAAAACAATGCAGCATTGTGAAATATATATTTTTTTGATTTTATTTTATATAAATAAATTTGAAATTTAATTTTAAGGTAGTACTTTTATGTACAGTAGATGACTGCAGTCAATATGGGCGCTCTGGTGACAGAAGTCCCGCCTTCCAGGTAAAGGGACCAATCATCAATTGATTAAGACGTCGCTAAAACAAGGGGCCCTATTTTAACGATCTGAAACGCAAGTGCGAAGCGCAACGCGCAAGTGAGTTTGTGGGCAGATCTTGGGCGCTGTTACTATTTTTCCGGCGTGAGAAATAACTCTTGCGCCGAGCGCAAATCAATAAGGGGTTGGTCTGAAGTAGGTTCATTATTCATAGGTGTGGTTTGGGCGTAACGTCAAATAAACCTATCAGAACGCTATCCTACATTCCCTTTAAACGCAAGGGCGCAAGTTCCATGGCGGGTTGCTATTATTATGACGGATTTACCAGGCGCATGCCAGGAGCGGTTTACAGCCGAGGAGACCGACGTTCTTGTAAGAGCAGTCAAAGACAGAGAAGTTGTTTTGTATGGGGATAGGAGAAACCCGCCCAAATCAGCGTCGGTTAAACAGGCGTGAGAGGAAATAGCAGTCTCATCAGCTAGGATCGTTGCGCCAAGCGCTACAATGATGAGACGGGGGAATCCCAAGCTTGCCAGCATAAATCGGGCACGCCATGTAACAGGAGGTAGATCTGCCTACACATGACCTGACGCCAGCAGAGGACATCGCTGCGTCCACCCTCACCGCTGAAAGGGTTTGGGGTCTTTGAAATCGGACCCAAGATGCAAGCAAGGTCCAACCCCAAAGATCACTTACAAATCAAGTTCATATACATTAAGGTTTCTTATGAAAACATTTTTATTATTATTTACATAAAATAAACGTAACACAGCCACACAACAAACTTATGAAAATATTTTAATCGTTATTTGCATGAGAATTTTTTAACGCAGCCACACAATAAATAAAAACTATCACCACAATGCTCACCACTATGATTCCACTCATTTCATGTGTTAATATTTTTTATTGTAACAATTTATGATTTGCAAAAATAACTGTTGCATCTGTGAGTAGATAAGCAAAGTGTGTGCGTGTTGTGCACGCTATACATTATGGTCAAGCATGCGCCCTTAAAATAGCATAATGAACAACGCGCAACGCGCCACTGACTTTAAACTTTTTTTTTCTGGTCAGTGGCGCAATTGTTTTTGAAACTGCAAAATAGCATCAGGGATGGTTTGCGCCGGAACACGGCTCTTTTTTTGCGCTGAACCGCCCAGGGAGCGCAAGTTCATTCCCTAGTTTGCCGACGTGCGTCTGTGGAGGGAAAAACCCGCTGTGCACCGGTGCAAAATACGAATGATACATGTGTCACTGACAAAGTCAATTGCGCTGGGTGCAAGATAGGGCCCAATGTGTTTTTAGCACAATTTGAAATTAAGAAACAAAAGTTAAGGTACAGTTGATGTTAGGTTTAATCGTTGGTTAGAAATATTTAGTTTAATTTTGTGTTTAGCCTGCGATTTTAGAGATATCTGTCTTGCATGACTGAGATAAATGCCCGGAGGCGTTGGCAAACAACTTCCTTAAAGAGCACCTATGCTGATTCACATTTTTACATTCCTGTGGTGTGTAACTGTGCAAAAGGTATAAACCCCAAAGTAAACAATGACGCGAGTTATCATCTCCAACGTAAATCTCTTTTCTTGGAATACAACAAACACACGGACAGTTTATTTTCTGGGATTGCATGATGTAGTAAAAAACGATATTATCATAATTCCTACCGCTTTGGACTCTCAGCTTGTAAGTTAACTCCTGTTAGCATTGCATTGTGAGCGAATCTTTTAAACATGGTAAGGAGCGTCACATTTCCTGCTGACGTCAGAGGTATTCAGGCCAATCACAACGTGCACAGAGCTTTTCAAATCTGTGCGTTTCAGGAAGAGTGTGAAATCTGGAGCTACAAAAATGTACAGTATGTGGAAATAATGTTTTTTTTATATAATAAACCACGCAAACACATTGTATTATACCAAATACGCGAAATAACGTCGTTTTTAGCAATGAAATAGATGCTCTTTAAAGGGCTTAAGAGCTGAATCTCAATAACTTGTTAATCTAAATGCTTATAATCAAATGTTTTTTGAGTTTTGATTTGCTTTCACATAATTTTTCCTCTCTTTGCAGCGAATGTGGCAGCAGCCGCTGGCGGCTTCATCTACTTCCTGAGCTACCTGCCGTATCTCTTCCTGTGGCCTCGCTATGACCTGCTGTCACACGCCCAGAAAGTCTCCGCCTGTCTCATCTCCAATGTGGCTATGGCCATGGGAGCCCAACTGATCGGCATGTTTGAGGGCAAAGGTCAGAGGTCAAAATTAATGCTTCCTTTTGCCATGATTTTCAATACTTGTTTTATACGGGGAGTTGTCGTTCATATCCTGTGTCGTTGTTAGGGACTGGCATCCAGTGGCATAACCTGTTTGATCCGGTGACGGTGGACGATGACTTCTCACTGGCTCAGGTGCTCGGACTGCTACTGCTGGACGCTCTGCTGTACGGCCTGGTCGCCTGGTACGTCGAAGCGGTGTTCCCCGGAGAGTACGGAGTCCCTCTGCCATGGTATTTCTTCATTCTGGTATGTGTCACATAGATTTAAATTGTCTGTTCCTGTAAAACAAGTCAATACAAGATCTTGGGACATGTCACGGTCATGTATATCGGATAGAAAAATTGCAAAGGCTTTTTGAGAAAAAGCTAGATTTGTTTTTCTTTTAATGTTGACTTTAAATCTTCAAAAGAAGACCTGTTATGCCCATTTTTATAAGATGTAATATAAGTCTCAGGTGTGCCCAGAATATATCTGTGAAGTTTCAGCTCAAAATACCCCATTTATTATAGCATGTCCAAAATGGCCATATTTAGGTGGGTGCAAAAAATACGTCTTATTATGATTTTCATATGCACTAAACAAATGACTTTCTTAATTAGTATTTTAGCATTGTTTTCAGTAGAAATATCTAAAAATTATTAAATCAAGATGTATTTTCTTGATAAGCAAATGACCTAAGAAAATAAGTCTAGCTTGTTTTAGACAAAACATTTGCTTAAAACAAGCAAATAAATCTGCCAATAGAATAAGACATTTTCTTGTATTAAGCCAAATTCGCTTAAATTTGATATGTTGTGTCTAAGAACTAGACTTATTTTCTTAGGTCATTTGCTCATCAAGAAAATACATCTTGATTTAAGAATTTTTAGACATTTTTACTGAAAAAAAAAGACAAAAATACTAAGTCATTTTTTGCAGTGTGTATTCCTTTAAATCCAAATTAGCTGCTGTTCTTTACTCCCTTACAAAAAACAGTAAGTGTTTCATTTAAAATGGAAACACTTATTTCTATGAATACAGTATGAGACAATAGTATCTCACTATTGAGAGACGGTGAACCGCGTACAACTCGCTGAGGGCAGAAACAATGGCAGTGCAGGCCTGTCAGTCGGTGGCTGTGGGCGGGGCTTTCTCAGTGTGATGTCACATTAACGAGAGAATCAGAACAGCATGTTTTATAAGACCACTTTGGTTAAATGGGGATAAAAAAATGAAGTGTGCAGATTTTTTTTCATTGTAGAGTTGTTGTGTTCACATACTGCCAACACACATTTATGTCCAAACACCTTTTAAAAGTGGATTTTGCATAATATGTGCTCTTTAAAACTAGGTAGGTTGAAAGAAGCAGGAGCCAAATTTTTACAGTTTGTGTGCATATTTTCTGGTTGTATCTTAACTATTTCTCTGCCATTGACGAGTTATTTTGTCAATTAAGAGAAAACGTTTGCATAAAAAACGTGTTCTTGATGGATTTTTATGTTAATCTGCAGTACCGCACTTACCCAATTTATGAAAAAACTGAATCTGATCTCTAACAAAATTTCTTCACAAAAATGCACTTATTTCAGCTTTTTGCTAAAAAAAATATTTTTAAAGAAAAATACCCATATTTAAGAGTTTATAAGCAGAGAAAAAATATAGATAGGATGATACGTTTTTTTCCCGTTTTTTTTTTTTTTTTAAGCAAAGGGTCTGTTCTTCTATTTGATATATTTGTATGTTTATATATTTTTTGAAGAAAATTTTACTGCAAGGCATTTTGTGAAACCAGTATGCTGGCGGGGAATGAGTTAATAAGGAGACTGAAAACTGAGGATAAATGATCATTAAAATGTTGCTCAAACTACAAAATTTTTGCACAATACTGTACATGTCAGCACCTTTCTATACATGACCAGACACATACTTCTGTTTTAAGGAGAAGGTTGTGGTTCCTGTCATCATCCAATTATCACAAGAGTTAAATCTGTTATCCTCGTGGTCATCATGTGAGTTTGTATGTGTGTGAATCTCGGGTCAAAATAACCTTATTGGTAGACTTAACAGAATTGAAACCAGCATATGTCGAGGCTTGATCATCTCCCAGCTGGAGCTTCCTGACCAACAGCCTCTTAAAAGACAGGAAGCATTTAATCTCAGCAGGAAACCTTGCTTATGTCATCAAGACATCACAGGAAGTCCATAAGCAAGCTTATCACCTCACCTACGTGATTTACTGTGGGATGTGTAATGGGAGCGAAGTGAGCTATTGTATATGCAGGACACCCACTGCGTTAATGTTTGTGTTTGCAGATGATGTTTAAAAATCCTGCTGGAGTGAAAGTTCAGTAATGGCCTTTTAGTGGATGGTCTCTGGCACCTTTATTCGCAATACATTTAAACACAAACTGACTTGTTAAAATGAAGGTTAAGGTTAAATGAAATATTTCATATTGGATCTGATGTTGTGGTCAAATTATGAGACTATCTGTCTGCATGTGAAAGCATTGGCTGTTATGTCTGTATTAGCATTATGAATTCATTTAGCCTTAAAAAAGGTCACGCTGGATGCCACTGACCTGGAGTGTGTTTTTAATAAATAAATTGGTCAAACGTAGTCCTTATGTTTATCATGTCCTCACATTTACATACAAAACCTCTATTATGTTTTAATCTAATATTTGCCCTCCATATCTGCCGCCCACAGCCGTCATACTGGTGCAGTAGTCCTCGCGTGGCCTTCCTTAAAGAGAAAGAGGATGAGGAAGATGCCGAGAAGGCCCAGATCAGCGAGTTCATCGAGGAAGAGCCAGCTGGTCTGGTCTCAGGAGTCAAGATCAAACATTTAGCAAAGGTACATTATTATGATTTATCATTACCAATCACTAAGGTTATATGAAAGACTCCATTAGCACGAGGTCAATGTGTATGGATGATCCTGTCACAGGTGTTTAAAGTGGGCAGTAAGACTAAAGAAGCAGTGAGAGACCTAACACTCAACATGTTTGAAGGTCAAATCACCGTCCTGTTGGGTCACAACGGAGCTGGCAAGACCACCACACTGTCAATGCTTACAGGTAAGAGTTATGATATATAAACATTATTATTGATATATAAATTGTGATTGATTACACAAACGTTTGCACTTAGATTGCATTACAACCTAGCTAGTGAAAAGTACAATCGATTGCTTGTACAAAGGCTGATTTAGATGAAGTATAAAGGCCAGACACAGCCATATACACATGTGAATACACATCAGTACAGTCAATGTAAATGTGATCTCTCACACCTAACACTGTAAACAACAATAGCAGAGATCAGTTAACTAAAGCCATTTTCACACTAACATTACGAAAAATACACGGAAATGTGTCCGGGATCATTTGATTTGTGGTTTATCCACACTGACAATGATTTTCCGATCCCGTATATAGAGACGTGACATATTTTTTTCACAGTATGGAAAGTTTGCTAATTATTCGTTTTTTTCTCTCTATATAAACCACAGGCATGCTTTTTGGTTTATGATAAGATCATAAGGAGTGTGTTCACAAATAAAATAAGAGAATAGAAAGCATAAATAAATATGATTACAAAAGAAATAAATAAAAATATAAAAAATGAAAAGTTGAACATTATGCATTAGTGGTATTGCAAAAAAAGTCATCATAATATTTCAAAATCTTTCATTTGTCTTGTTTTTAACAAATGTAAGATATTTTCAAAATGTTTCAATTTCAAATTGGAAATGTGGAAAGTTGGGCTGCAATTTAGAGAAGTTTTGTTAATGAATGAAATTTGTTCCAAATAAAATAAAATAAAACAATGTAATTAATTGGAATATTAGTTGTGCCTTCATAGTAATAAATTATTTATTTTAACTGAAAGAATTTGGAAGTATCAAGATGTTTATTTAAAGCGATAGTTCACCCAAAAATGAAAATAATGTCATTAATGACTCACCCTCATGTCGTTCCAAACTCGTACGACCTTCGTTCATCTTCGGAACACAGTTTAAAGGTGACATAGAATGATTGAACGGGGTATTTATCCTTGTTCTGTGATGTGACATGTAGACAAAAAATGTTTTGTTTGGGTCTGTAATGCCTTAGAAGCTTCCTAAAAACCTCTCTCAGATAGCTCTATTAGGGTGGGGGATTTTAAACAAGTGGTTTTGCACCTATTTGGCTCCCCCTACTGGCTTTACTTGCAATCTCATTACTGATTGGCTGACTTTGCTGCCACTCAAAAAATTTAGCCAATTATTTTAAGGTGGAGGGGCAGTGAGATGCCTGTGATGTCATAAGCATCAGTTTTTCAGATTGGGCCGTTTTCTGGCTTTTTTCATTCCTAAAAGAGGAATTTCTATGAGACTGAGATGTTTAGCATGTTTAGCACTTTTTGTATGTTTGTGAATGTGGGTAGACTACCATTATTCAACAAAGACAAGGTAAAAATGTTTTTTTCATTCTCTGTCCCCTTTAAGATGTTTTATATTTAGACCCTTCATTGAAAATCTATGCACGGTATACTGTCCATGTCCAGAAAGGTAATAAAAACATCATCAAAGTAGTCCATGTGACACAAGTGGGTCAGATAGAATGTGTTGAAGCATTGAAAATACATTTTGGTCCAAAAATAACAAAAATTACCACTTTATTCAGCATTGTCTTCTCTTCCGCGTTTTTGGTGAAGTCACATGACTGCAGTGACGCGGCTGACGTGTTATCCTCAGACATGTTTGCAAAGTTTTTTTGTTTTCAAACTTACAGCGTGCGTCTCCCTCAGACTGTAAACGAAGCCCGGGCGCACAAAAAAAACATCTGGGGCGCACCAGATAACACGTCATCCACGTCACTGCAGTCACGTGACTCAGAAGAACCTGTGTCAAAGAGCTGAACCATAACTTCTTGTTACAATGACACGCATATTCTTACTACGGCACGCCCCTTACGGCATTGTTTCTGCATCTTGTTCACTTTCCGTATATGTTATGGGAATGTTACTAGGTCCTCTTTCCGGGAGCGATCCCAGAACATTTATGGAATTGTGTTCTCAAAGAAGCCTCTCTGCCAATTGTGCAAAAAAATTTAGACCAAAGTGCTGTAAGAATGAGGTTTATCAGTACTCACTATCACTGTGTTTTGTTTTTCCTCTCAGGTCTCTTTCCTCCCAGCAGGGGTTGTGCATACATTAATGGTTATAATATATGTCAGGACATGGCTCTGATCCGCCACAGTCTGGGTTTGTGTCCACAGCACGACGTCCTCTTCGACAATCTCACCGTCCGAGAACATCTGCTCTTTTACACACAGGTAAACACAGATCACTTGAGAGTCTGTAGTCACCGCTTATGTTATCTACTGTAGATATATAGGGTTGGGCATTATATCAGAATGTATTCCCAGACGGAGTCCATGTCAATCCTTAAGTCTGTTAATTAAGTTAATTTATTTGCAGTTTAAGTGTAGCTTAAGTCTGCATCTTTTGGATAAAAGCATTTTCCAAACGCATAAATATAAATGTCCAAGACAAAGCCGGTTCTGTTTTTGTTTGAGATATTTCAACGCAGCACTCCAATTACTTTGTATCTCTCTTGTCTTCTAGCTAAAGGGTTTCCCTCGCAAAATGATCCCAGACGAGGTTGAGCGCATCATTCACATTCTTAACCTGGAAGATAAGCGAGATGCAAAATCCAAGACTCTGTCTGGAGGAATGAAGAGGAAGCTTTCCATCGGCATCGCCCTGATCGGAGACTCTAAGGTCCGTCTGCGCAAACTGTCTTTGAAGTCACGCTTTACCCCGGTGATGACATCACTCATGCATGTGTTATTTCCCCACAGGTAGTGATGCTGGACGAGCCCACCTCGGGTATGGACCCATCAGCCCGACGGGCCACCTGGGACCTGCTGCAGGGCGAGAAGCGAGGCCGTACCATCCTGCTCACCACACACTTCATGGACGAAGCCGATCTACTGGGCGATCGGATCGCCATCATGGCTGGTGGAGAACTGCAGTGCTGTGGCTCGCCACTTTTTCTCAAAAACAAATACGGTAAGGATGGGATATTTGTTTTTGACTGCCAACATGAATAAATACTGCTCTCTTGTGGTCAGACAATCATTTTACAAGTCTTCCTATTCAACTTATCACAGGTGCTGGTTACCACATGGTGATCGTAAAGGATGCTTTATGTAACGTGTCAGAGATCACCCGTCTGGTCCACATGTACGTGCCAAACGCTACATTAGAGAGCAGCGCTGGAGCTGAGCTGTCCTACATACTGCCTAAAGAGAGCACCAACCGGTGAGAGACCGCTTTAACTTTCATGTTTATTTCACCAGCTGCGTTCCCCTCATAATTATAATTGCATCAATTTACAATGGCAAAAAATAAGATTTAGCTAAGTAAAAAAAGAGAAATTAAGCTTTATGGTTGACATTTTAGTTCAGGGGTTAGTTTTAGTTTTCTGATATATTGTAGGGTTGTGTAATGATCACATGACATGCAGAATTAAACTATATATATATTATTTTTGTTAGGAAGTTTTTTATTTTAATTTTTTATTTTTAAATCATTTACATTTTATGATTTCATTGTAATTATTGTTTTTCATCAAATCACGACCTCCTGCAATTCACTCACAAACCACTAGGGGTTCCCTGTTGTAGTTCATTTGTCAAACATTCATAAGAAGGTGGAGTGCATTTCATTATGTGATCTAAACCAGTGTGTTGTACTTTAATATTGCGATAGATCATGAAGTAGGTCATCTTAGAATTCATTTGCATGTACAAATTTGCATACCAAAACTTCTAAACATGATCCTAAAAAGTGCTGTGTAAGACGGCAGTCATACTAGACTTTGAGCATGGCAATATTTTAAGGACATTACAGCGAATATTGGTGGTGAGCACTTTGTCCGTACAAGTTCTTTGGCTTCGTCCATCTTTCCTTTTTTTGTAGAGAGAAAGGTCAGGCCGTGACATATCGGTTTTCTACTGGTCACATATCTCAGCCCTTTTCACACAGACTTTAGGGAAAATACACGGAAAATGCCATGACACGCGTGTCCTCACTACAGCACGCCTGCCCCTTACGGCATTGTTTCTGTCTCTCATTTATCATTCCCTGATGACTGCATCAGTCCAGTTTGTCGACATTTCTCATCGTGAATGTTAATCTGCATGTAAATCCCTCATTTTAAAGAGCTAAACCAGAATTTCTGGTTGCGATGACACGCACGTCCCCACTACGGCCAGGCCCGGATTAAGAGGACTTTGGGCTCCGGGGCTATAGCAACCCCCAGCGGCCCCCTTTCTTCTGATTTCCAAGCCAGTCTTCTACTGCAATACATTTTTTATTGTTATTAATAAATGTTTTTCTTTATCATTATTTATTATGATTATTATTATTGCACACTAAATAGTCCAGGTTAACCTCACCCTCACTATTAGTATTTTTTTTTCATAATTTTTTTAACTCCAGCGAGCGATTTATAGACCTACCAATGTTCTACATGAAAGCATAACGAAAAGAGGCGTTTCCCAACTTCATGGCGCAAATTGTAGAGTTAATTTGAATGGCCGGTGAATTATATCATTCATCAATTTTCCAATAACTTCTTGTTATTTTATTATACACAAATCAACCACCTATACCTTGACAATCTCATTTCCTCCAGCCAATCACAGGTCCCCCTAATCCGGCAGCCCCACCTAGCCCTTATGTTAATCCGTCCCTGACTACGGCATGACTCTTACAGCATTGTTTCTGCATCTTGTTCCCACAGAATGCTTTCCGGGAACGTTACGGTAATATTACTAGGCCCGCTTTACGGGAGTGATCCCGGAACATTTACGGTACGCATTTGCGTTTGCACAGAAGCCTCTAGGCCTATTTTATGGACACACAGTGGTGTGTGAATGAGGTTCATGTGATACGGATTTGCGCGTCAGAGTGGCCTTAAACTTTGGTACGCAGCGAAATGTGAAATATCTTCCAACAAACTTGCGTTTTCAGTCTGATGCATTCGCATGCGTATGAATGGAAGCCATTGGAACGAAAAGTGTAGTGTGACGGCCCCTTATCACTGCAGATCACTGATTGGTCACTGATGGAGAATCGTCATTACCAGCGTCATTGCTAAATTTAAGCTTACTCTTGTGCACCATCAAGCAAAAACCAAGTCATGTAAACTCCCTTTTTAGCAGCGAAAAACATCCACATGAATCAAGAACACCATGTCATCGATATGCTCCATTGCTCCTGTGCGTTTGTTTGTGTTGAGTTTACGATGATGTCACGACAGTAGAGACGCCCCAACTATACGATAAATCTAAATTTCCACTTTGAAGCATTACTAAACTGCAGGGAGAATGCAAACCGAGCCAAAGTAAAGCGAGCTGAGCCGAACCCATTCATACCAAGCAGTGGAAAACTGTTTATTAGCTCTGTGCAAAAGTGTAAAGATGTCATCATTGTAACCTATTGTGAATACTCAAGATTATGATTATGCAAACACAAATGGCAGAAATAAGAGAAAGCTAAATACGTAAATATTACATATTATCCAAATAAATGCTGATAATAATAAATTAAATAATAAATGCAAACAGAACTTGGTAAAGTCTGAGTAATGTTGACTGCTGTAGCAACAGACAGACTAAATTTAACCATTAGTCTCATGGGTGGTGGTGAAGGTCTTTTCTGTAAACACACTCAGACGTTATCTTTTTTTTCTGAGAACTGTCAACAATAGAATTTCATCTCATAAAAATCAGATAATAAACAGCTTTTGTTTGCTTTGAAATCTCTCTGCAGATTCGAGCTGCTGTTTGCCGAGTTGGAGATGAATCGAGAGGAGTTGGGCATCGCCAGCTATGGAGCGTCAGTCACGACCATGGAGGAGGTTTTTCTCAGGTATTCATGCACACAATATAGAAAGTCCCTAATGCTTTCAGATGGTACAAATCCCATACAAGGACTTTCACCCTTATGACTTCATAAAGGCCCAAAACTTTTCGAAGCTTATACAACCTTGTCAGAGTTTACTCGGCACAGAAATACTCCCAACCAAAGTCCAACTATTTTTTTAAAACTTGGCTTATATTTAGCATGAGAATCTATTTGATTAATGGTGTTAAAAGGTCAGATTGTATGAAGTAGCATTCAGCATCCCCTTTTAAAATGAATTAACAGCAGTTAAATAGAAATTAATTAAAGTAAGCCATATTTGCCCGACATGTGTCTGTATTCATATCTGTGTGTCTCTTTGTATGCATTTGCATGTGTATATACCAGGGTCGGCAAGCTCGTGGACTCCAGTTTGGATATTCAGGCCATCCAGCTTCCGCCTCTGCAGTATCAGCATGAACGCAGGTCACATGACTGGACGACGGACGACTCCAGCAGTGTTAGCGGTATGACTGACGTGACGGATTTTACTGACAGCGGCACTTTGATTTCAGAAGACTGCTCCAACATCAAACTCAACACGGGGGTGAGCGGATGTTTTTACTGAACACGTACTGTGCTTTGTGCCTCCAAAATAACTTTTTAAATATTATAAACTTTATCCTCAGGCTCGACTTTACATGCAGCAGTTTTACGCCATGTTCCTGAAGAGGGCGCTCTACAGCTGGAGGAATTGGAAAGTGATGGTGGCTCAGTTTTTGGTGCCGCTCATTTTCATCGTGTTGGCACTTGTGGTGGCCCGCACTCTTCCCGGTGGCCACAACACCCCGCAGCTGCGTCTGGCGTTGGCTCTGTACGGCACTACCCGCGTACCTGTGGCCCTGGATGCCGATGCCGGACCGTTGGCCGCATCCCTGGCTGAGGTCTACGCAGCGCAGATGCCATCCCAGAATGCAATAGCTGACATTAATATAACAGGTAAAGGGCACTTAACATATACCGGCATACACACAGTAGTTGCTAGGGCTGAGAACCATCGTTTTATTCGTTTGTAAAAGATTTTTCAGATTATGTGCTGTACAATTCTATGAGAGAGGGCGGAGCTTTCAATGAACGTTGCGTGGTGGGTGCCGCTCTCAGCAAATCCAGGACTCGCACCGAGATGATCGGCTATTTCAACAATCAGGGCTATCACACCTCCGCCACGGCACTCATGCTGATCGACAACGCTCTTTACAAACAGCTGGCTGGACCCAACGCCTCCATCCTAACCGGAAATTACCCAATGCCACGCAATATGTCCGAAAACGCCCAAAACCAGCTTTCGGAGTGAGTGTCTCCTTTCCTGAATATTTAGATTTAGGTTTCAGTATTAACACATTCCCCACCAGCCATTTTTTGTGATTTTTACAAAAGTTTCACAAGATGCCTTCCAGGAAAATGTTCTTCCAAAAATATCTAAACACACAAATATATCAAATGAAAGAACAGACCATCTGCTTTCAAACTAACAATAAACAAACAAACAAAACAGGAAAAAACTTTTCATCATATCTATATTTTTTTTCTCTGCTTATAAACTCTTAAATATGAGTATTTTTCTCTAAAAATAAAATATTTTTTTTTGGGCAAAAATCTGAAATAATTGCAGTTTTGTGAAGGAATTTTGCTAAGAGATCAGATTCAGAACGATTATTAAAACATACACAGAGTTTAAAATTATTAAATAACGTTTTGGCTTCAGTTTTTTGTAAATTGGGTAAGTGCGCCATCTAGTGGATAATCACGGTAAAATTCTTCAGAAATACTTTATTTATGCAAATGTTTTCTCTTAAATGACGAGTAACTCATCAAAGTTAAACTTCTAGGACGGCAAGATGAATCGAAATATCGCAAATGTGCATTTTGCTCTACGCATATTGCAGTGGTTTGCAATAGTTAAATGATTTTAATATTTCAAGTTATGTAAAGTTGTATTAAATCAGAGAGGTTGTTGTTTTCCCACTTTTGTAAGTCTCTGAATAAAAACATCTGCTAATGTCTGATTGTAAATATATATTTTTTTATAATTTAAATTGATTTTACAATTTTTTGCTATATATATTATACGCAATACATTAATGCTTTATGTAAAGATGTCCATTTTCTATCTCCGAATAATTGAACATTTCACAAAAATATTTTTTTGCACACACAGAGAGCTACTGAAATGAGCCGCTCTGAGAAACAGCCAATCAGAGCAGAGCTCAACATAATTATTTATGACCTTTCCAAATAAGGTAATAATAGACCATTTCATTTTAAAGGTAAATCCTAGGGTTGTAAATGGACATGTAAAACTGTTTCTGGATCATTTCTATGTAGGTATAAGAGAACAGTGTAACATACTGTAACAGTGCATTCTTTGGCACCTTTAAAAGGCTAGTAAGGGAAACACCACTACTTCAAGTCAGTTATTCATCATGTGTCTTTATGTAATTTTATTCACGTGAACTCTTCTTAACTTTGTGTTTTCTCTTCATTTTTCTCCACAGGGGTTCGACGGGTTTCGTCATCGCCATAAACCTCATGTACGGTATGGCATCATTAGCCAGCACCTTTGCTCTGCTCCTGGTGTCCGAGCGGTCAGTGAAGTCCACGCACGTGCAGAAGGTCAGCGGTGTTTACCTCTCCAACTTCTGGTTTTCGGCCCTGCTGTGGGACCTCGTCAACTTCCTGTTGCCCTGTCTGCTCATGCTGGTCAGTCTGAACTTAATCTTCAGTTTCATCATAACCAAACCAGATAAAAATTAGTTTTGATCACGGTGTTTTGTGGTCCCTCAGGTTGTGTTTCGGGGGTTTTCAGTGGACGCGTTTGTGGCTGAAAATCACCTGGTGGATGTTCTGCTGATGTTGCTTTTGTATGGATGGGCTGTGATTCCTCTCATGTATCTGCTCAGCTTCCTGTTCTCCACGGCCGCCACCGCGTACACACGCCTCACCATCTTCAACATGATCAGCGGCACGGCCACGTTCCTCGCCGTCGTCATCTTGAGCATACCTGGTGAGACACCCGCATACCTTCTTAGAGTTTCCAATTTTTTTTTATTTTTATTTTTTGTAAGTGACTGCCAATAAAGTTCTGCTTTTTGTTTAACATGAATAATTTATGTAGTGTTTTGTGTGTTATGTCATATTTTAATAAGCACAGTTAAGTATTTGGGATCGCTGTAATGCAGTTTTTTAATAATATCGTTTTTTCTTCACATACATGTATATCTTATTTAAAGGATGGTTATTCATTAATTTGCAAAAATATTTTTATATTTAGTTGTGGACTATGACCTCAGGTTACTCAAGCATGTGTCACTTGCTTTCGTACGTTATTTTGCAAATTCTGCTTCTTAGTCTAACCATCTGTTGCCTTCAGTCATTAAACCTTATGATCATCTTCTCCCAGAGCTGAAATTGCAAGATCTCTCTCATCTCCTGGATAAAGTCTTCCTGCTCTTCCCGAACTACTGTCTGGGGATGTCCTTCAGCCAGTTCTACCAGAACTATGAGGTCATCACCTTCTGCACATCCAGCAAGTTAGCAGAGTCCATCTGCAAGTATTACAGTAAGTATCTGTATGACATCACCTGAAGGAAAACCACCTGATCTAAAACATGAGGAGATAAGGACTGTTTACATGCAAGACCTCACTTCCCTTCTGAAAAAACAAGAAGCTAAAAACAGCCTAAGATGGTTGGCTGGTTTTAGCTGGTCTCCCAGACAGGTTTTAGCTGGTGTAGCAGGTTGGTTTTAAAGGGGTTTTGGCCAATTTCAAAGTTGCTCTTAGCTGGTCAGGCTGGAAGACCAGCTGTGCCAGACTGGAAGGACCAGCTTAAACCAGTGACTTCCATCTTAAACCAGCTAAATCAGCCAAACAAGCTTAGCCAAGCTGACCAGCTAAGAAAAGTGTCAAAAACCCCTTTAAAACCAGCCCGCCTAGACCAGCTTACCCAGCTAAATCCAGTGCCAAGTTGCATAAGCATAGCCACTAAGTTAAGACTGTGTTTTAAGAACGAATCTCAAAAACGGGCAAATAGTTAGGACTAAACAGTCCTACTTTTTTGCTTCAAATAAGAGTCAATTGGCATTAAATTAGAGTCAGTCTACTTTTTTATAACTGACTTTAAAAAGTTATGAGCAGTCTTGAAGAACAAGATAACTAACTTTGCATGACTAGTCTAAGCAGTTTATGCAACTAGCCACGATCTGGAAGACCAACTTAACCAGTTTTGCCAGGCTTAAATCAGCTTCTTCCATCTAAAACCAGCCAGACCAGCCAACCACTTTAGCCAAGCTTCCAGCCGTGTCAAGCTGGTTAAGCTGGTCTTCCAGCTTGACCAGCTAAGATCAGCTAAAAAGTGTCCAAAACCCCTCTAAAACCAGCCTGCTAGACCAGTTGAGAACTAATCTCACAAACTGGCAAATAGTTAGGACTAAACCGTCTTACTTTTCAGCTTCAAATAAGAGCCAGTCTACCTTTTTATAACCGACTTTGAAAAGTTATGAGCAGTCATGAAGAACATATTAGATGACTAACTTTGTATGACTAGTCTAAGCAGTTTATGCAACTGGCCACAGCTGGAAGACCAGCTTAAGCTTTGCCAGGCTTAAACCAAAAGATCTTAACCAAGCTGGTTTATGCCGGAGGGTTAGCGGGTTTCCCAGCCTGACCAGCTAAGACCAGCTAAAAAGTGTCCAAAACCCCTCTAAAACCAGCCTGCTAGACCAGCTTAACCAGCTAAATTCAGTGCCCAGTTGCATAAGCATAGCCACTAAGTTAAGACTGGGTTTTAAGAACTAATCTGACAAACTAGCACATAGTTACGACTAAACGGTTTTACTTTTCGGCTTCAAATTAGACCAATCTACCTTTTTATAGCAGACTTTGAAAAGTTATGAGCAGTCGTGAAGAACATATTAGATGACTAACTTTGTATGACTAGTCTAAGCAGTTTATGCAACTGGCAACAGCTGGAAGACCATCTTAAGCTTTGCCAGGCTTAAACCAGCTAAGACAACCATCTTAACCAAGCTGGTTTAAGCCAGAGTTTCTCAGCCTGACCAGCTAAGACCAGCTAAAAAGTGTCCAAAACCCCTCTAAAACCAGCCTGCTAGACCAGCTTACCCAACTAAATCCAGTGCCCAGTTGCATAAGCATAGCCATTTAGTTAAGACTGGGTTTTAAGAACTAATCTGACAAACTAGCAAGTAGTCAGGACTAAACCGTCTCACCTTTCGGCTTCAAATTAGACTCTTCTACCTTTTTATAACTGACTTTAAAAAGTTATGAGCAGTCTTGAAGAAATAACTTGAGGACTAACTTTGTATGACTAATCTAAGCAGTTTATGCAACCGGCCAAGCTTTGCCAGGCTTAAACCAGCTAAGACAACCATCTTACCCAAGCTGGCCAAGCTTTCAGCCTGGTCAAGCTGGTTTAAGCTGGTTCCCAGGCTGCTAGACTAGCTTACCCAGATAAATCCAGGCTGGGAGACCAGTTAAAACCAGCCAGCTTATGCTATGCTTATTTTAGCTCAGTGAATCATGTGTATCATGTGATTAGAAAAGGTGCGTTTTGGGTGTTTATTATCATGGCTGTGATTTGGCAAAAGGCACATGGTCTTCAATGATAGCACGATTGCAAGTCTCAAACATTGTTGAGATACAGCTAACAGTGCAAGCACAAGAGTTTTCATCAAAGTAATTGCTGGTTATTTGCAGACATTACATATCAAGTCAACTACTTTTCCATGGAGGAGCCCGGTGTGGGTCGATTCCTGGTGGCCATGACCCTGCAGGGTGTGGTGTTCATCTTCCTCCTCTTCCTCATCGAGCTCCAGTGCGTTCACAACCTCCTCAACTTCTGCAGGAGACACAAGAAGGTAAGAGAGGAAGGGAAGATGGACGTCCGGTGTGCTTTGAAAGGTTTGGGTTTCTGCAGGAGCTCACAGTCATAAATGTGTGTGATTGTCAGGGCCTGCTGCTGGTAGAAGAGGGTCTTCAGCCTGAGGACAGAGACGTCGCGGAGGAGAGAAAGAGAATTTTAGAGTGTCAGCCGGTGGTCGAGTCCATGGTGGGCAGCCCACTTATCCTGCAGGAGCTTAGTAAGGTACAGGGTCATCTTACTGATGGTTTTGTTTACATTTTTAGACACTTGGCTGTGCTTTCACATGCTCTCACAAGTCTCCTTTTACATTGAATATGTTTGTGTCATCGGTGTGAATATCATGTTGGTTTCATACACCCATTTAAAATTTTTCCACCGTTTCTGATAGCCGATTATTCATATGATTAAATATTTTGCAATATTTTTAAGCCTGTATTTATAAATTTTTTGTACAAATAAATGTTTTGTTCTTTTTTAGTTTCAACAGTCTGAAAACTAGTAGTTTACCAATATGTTTGTTTATTTATTTATTATGCTCGATACCGATATTGCTAAAACGCTGTGGCCAATTGTTCGATATTAGACTGATATAACAAGAATGTCAATACAGTAAATGGGAGATTTACTGTAATTACTTTCTCGTTACATCGGTCTAATATTGGCCACAATGCTTTATCAATATCGGAACTGGCCAAAAAATTAATACAATCGGTAGAGCACTAGTTTTCATTTCTGCCAGAGTTTAAAATCTTTGACTTGTGTTACGTCAGGTGTACTCTGGTGGACCGTCGCTGTTAGCTGTGGACCGATTGTCCCTGGCAGTCGGAAAGGGCGAGTGTTTCGGTTTGCTAGGGTTTAATGGGGCAGGAAAGACCACAACCTTCAAAATGTTGACTGGAGATGAAAGCGTAACATCAGGAGATGCCTTTATCGATGGTTACAGCATCCTCCGAGATGTGAAAAAGGTCTGATGTTTATTCTTTTGATGATTATTATTGTAATTATGTTGCCGTGACATTTTTATTCATTAATTTAGCCTCTGCTTTTATCCGAAGCGACTTACAATTGATATACATGCCAGAGGTTGCACGCCTCTGGAGCAACTAGGGGTTAAGTGTCTTGCTCAGGGACACAATGGTGTGTCACAGTGGATTCACTGTGGTGTGTCACTAGCTTTATGTCTCTCACACCAAAGGCGTGTGTCTTATCCACTGCACCATCTCCACCCATGGTACATGCTGTTATGGACATGGTAGCTTCCTGTTAAATCATGCTAGCTTTATGTTAAAAATGTTAGCTTAATCCTAAATCATGCTACCATCATGCTAGCTTCATGTTAAATCGGGCTAGCTTTATGTTAGTTCATGTTAGCCTTAATGCTAAATCATGCTAGCTTTATTTTAAATCATGCTAGCTTCATGTTAAATCATGTTAAATCATGTAAGCCTTAATGTTAAATCATACTAAAATCATGATAGCTTTATGCTAAATCATACTAACATCATGTTAGCTTCATGTTAAATCATGATATCCTTAATGATAAATCATACTAACATCATGATGGCTTCATGTTAAATCATGTTAGCCTTAATGTTAAATCATGTTAGCCTTAATGTTAAATCATACTAAAATTATGCTAGCTTCATGCTAAATCATGCTAGCGTTATATTAAATCATGTTAGCCTTAATGCTAAATCATACTAACATCATGTTAGCTTCATGTTAAATCATGATATCCTTAATGATAAATCATACTAACATCATGATGGCTTCATGTTAAATCATGCTAGCTTCATGTTAAATCATGTTAGCCTTAATGTTAAATCATACTAAAATTATGAAAGCTTCATGCTAAATCATGCTAGCGTTATATTAAATCATGTTAGCCTTAATGTTAAATCATACTAACATCATGTTAGCTTCATGTTAAATCATGATATCCTTAATGCTAAATCATATTAACATCATGATAGTGTCATGCTAAATCATGCTAGCTTCATGCTAAATCATACTAAAATCATGATAGCTTCATGCTAGCTTTATGTTAAATCATGTTAGCCTTAATTCTAAATCATACTAACATCATGATAGCTTCATGCCAAATCATACTAGTTTCATACTAAATCATGTTATCTTTATGTTTAATCATGTTAGCCTTAATGTTAAATCATACTAACATCATGTTAGCTTCATGTTAAATCATACTAACATCATGATAGCTTAATGCTAAATCATGCTAGCTTCGTGTTAAATCATGTTATCTTCATATTAAAACATGCTAACAACCAGCTATATTACTACAAATTCCAGGTGAAAACTGTCAAACTTCAAATGGTTTTAAAAGTTCCGACCAGGCTTTGTCAAGCCAACATAAAGTTTGTTATCTAGTTAGGATGTTTGTTTTATGAGTATTATTTTTATTATGCTTAATTATGCTAGCTTTGTTAAATAATGCTAGCTTCATGTTAAATCATACTAACATCATGATAGCTCCATGCTAAATCATGATAGCTTCATGTTAAATCATGCTAGCTTTATGTTAAATCATGTTAGTCTTAATGCTAAATCATAGTAAAATCATGATAGCTTCATGCTAAATCATGTTAGCTTTATGTTGAATCATGCTAACTTTGTGTTAAAACATGTTCGCCGTAATACTAAATCATACTAAAATCATGATAGCTTCATGCTTAATCATGCTAGCTTTATGGTAAATCATGCTAACTTTGTGTTAAATCATGTTAGCCTTAATGCTAAATCATACTAACATCATGATAGCTTAATGCTAAATCATGCTAGCTTCATGTTAAATCATGTTAGCTTCATATTAAAACATGCTAACAACCAGCTATATTACTACAAATTCCAGGTGAAAACTGTCAAACTTCAAATGGTTTAAAAAGTTCCGACCAGGCTTTGTCAAGCCAACATAAAGTTTGTCATCTAGTTATGACGTTATTATTATGATTATGATTTTTTATAATATTTTATTATATTATATAATTAAGTAAATGTTCTACTACAAATGTACCAAAAACGCAGTTAAGCTGCAATCCGTAACTTTTGCCTCTCTACTGCCATCTCTGTTTGAAACATAAAATTTCAGGTATTTGTGAAGTAATTTTTTTGTATGTGTTGTGCTTCCCCCATTATTCTGTGCAGATGAATCTGATTTCATTAGAGTAGATTTGTTATTATACATCAATTTTTTATGTATTTTCTCAACAGATTTTTGTTTATTTTTAGCTGAAAAGGTTTAGATTGCAGCATTTAACATTTATTACAAAAGAAGGCTGGGCTCAGTGATAAATGTGTCCTATCTTTGTTGCATGTCCACAGGTTCAGCAGAGGATTGGCTACTGTCCTCAGTTTGACGCTGTGTTGGATCACATGACGGGACGTGAGACCTTGAGCATGTACGCCAGACTGAGAGGCATTCCAGAGAAATATGTGTCAGCGTGCGTCGAAAACGTCCTGCGTTCACTGCTGATCGAACCTCACGCTGATAAACTGGTCCGCAGCTACAGGTATAAACATGAGGCCGGAGAGAGGATGTAATAAATAGATAGATAAATGATGTAATATGATGGATAGGTGGAAGAAGGTTTAGATATTTTGGATGAGATTTTGTTTTGTTTTCTTCCGCACAGCGGTGGTAATAAGAGGAAGTTGAGTGCAGGCATGGCTCTGATCGGAGGGCCGCCTGTGATTTTTCTGGATGAGCCGTCGACAGGCATGGACCCTGTGGCCCGCCGCTTGCTATGGGACGCAATTACACGCACCAGAGAGTCTGGCAAAGCCATCATCATAACATCACACAGGTCAGTCACACATCACCTGCCACATTCAAATATCTGCATATGAAATGCAAATAAGCGGATAGTTACGCTCTCTCTTCCCTCTGTGCAGTATGGAGGAGTGCGAGGCGTTGTGTACGCGGTTGGCTGTCATGGTAAACGGTCAGTTTAAGTGTCTGGGCAGCCCGCAGCACCTGAAGAGTAAATTTGGGAGTGGTTACACGCTGCTGGCAAAGGTTCACATGGAGGGAGATTTAGGGGAAATGGATCTTCAGCTCTTTAAAGACTTTATTGAAAGCACTTTTCCAGGTATTTTGAGAGCTGGTTTGTGTTTATAATAAAAAAACAGGTCAGGGTTTGTAACCGCTTGTTTTATGACTCTTGCAGGAAGTTTACTGAAGGATGCACATCTGGGAATGGTACACTATCACTTAACTGATAAGACCCTCACCTGGGCACAGGTACGTCTCATGCACCACAATCATTCTGGTGATCACATACTACACATTGTATTTGTGTATTTGTGCAAAGTGTGTATTGGGCATCAGTGTTCATTTAGGAAAGCTCAGGACTGAAAACATGTGGAAAATGTCCCAGTTTTGTTAAATGTTAGGCCAAAATTGCCCTAAAAATACATTTATTTTGGCATTTATATAAATAATACTCATACTGATGTTGAAAAACATTTGATGAACATCTATGCATGCAATACACAGATGATCTACAACCTATCAGGGTTATTATTGTTAACTAAAACTATTAAAAATGAAAGTTAATTCAAATCATATACAGGCCTAAGTACTTTATTTTAGAAACTTAAATAGCAGTATTAGTGTTACATTTTTTTAATAAAAACTAAAAAAGAAAAAAACTAGAAATTAGACTACAATTAACATAAAATATAAAAATGTAAAAATATGAGCTAATTCAAAATATAAATAAAATTAAAATTGAGTAAAAAATAAAATAAAAACTACGACTGAAATAAAATAAAC
Source organism: Paramisgurnus dabryanus (assembly GCF_030506205.2). Lineage (NCBI taxonomy): Eukaryota > Metazoa > Chordata > Actinopteri > Cypriniformes > Cobitidae > Paramisgurnus > Paramisgurnus dabryanus. The sequence continues at coordinate 7,674,082 of NC_133339.1, forward strand.
ATTAAAACTTAAATAGCAATGTTAGTGTGAATAAAAAAAACTCATAGCAATTGAAAAGACTAAAGAATTAGACTAAAATTAACATATAATCTAAAAATATAAGCTATTTCAGAATATTAATATAATTAAAATTTAGTTAAAACTAAAATAAAATCCAAAACTGAAATAAAAATTTATTTTGAAATTTATATCAATATTAGTGTAATTATTTTTTAATAAAAACTAAAACGTGACAAAAATGCAGAGCAAAGTAACAAAAAATTAGACTAAAATTAACATAAAATGTTAAATATAAGCTTATTTAGAATGTTAATAAAATTAACATTTAGTAAAAACTAAAATAAAAACTACAACTGAAATAAAAATAAACATTGAAACTTAAATAGGAATATTAGTGCGAAATTAATTTTTAAACTTAAATTTTAATAAAAACTAAAACAATGACAAAAACACATAGCAAATTTACTAAAAATTAGACTAAAATTAACATAAAATCTAAAAAATATAAGGTAATTCAGAATATTAATAAAACTAAAATTTAGTAAAAAATAAAATAAAACTACAACTGAAATAAAAATAAACATTAAAACGTAAATAGCAATATTAGTGTGATTTTATTTTTATTTTTATAAAACAGACAAAAATTCATTGCAAAAAAAATTAGAATTATACTAAAATTAACATTAAATCTAAAAATATAAGGTAATTCACAATTTTTATAAAATTAAAATTTTGTATAAACTAAAATTAAAATAAAACCTAAAACTGAAATAAAAGTACATTTTGAAACATTTTAATATCATATTCTGTGAAATAAAAATAAACTCATATCAAAGAAACAAAAAATTAGACTAAAATGAACATAGAATATAAAAATAAAATAAAAGTAATTCAAAATATTAATACAATTAAAATGTAGTAAAAGATCAAATAAAATCAAAACTAAAAAATACATTTTGAAACTTAAATTGCAATATAAATGTTAAATATTTAATAAATACAAAAAAATTCATAGCAAAGTTACAAAAAATTAGACTAAAATGAACAATTAACAAAAACCTGAAAAATTAACAAAATCTAAAAATATAAGATTCTTCAGATTATCAATAAAATTTTAATTTAGTAAAAAATCTAATCAAATAAATTTGTGACCTAAACACATAACATTACCTTTGTAATGTTTTATATATATTTGCTAAAGTGTGCAGCATACTGTACAATCATAGCACACTGAGTGTAATGCTGTTTCGCACAATGCGTTGCATTTAAGTTGTTTTTAAAGCAATATAAGTCATAACCAACCTGCTGACATATTTCTAACACGTTTTTGTTCGGTAGGTGTTTGGGGTTTTAGAAACAGCCAAAGAGAAATACCGCATCGAGGACTACTGCGTGAGTCAGATCTCTCTGGAGCAGGTCTTCCTCAGCTTCGCTCAGTTCCAACACTGTTCACAGGATAGCAGGAAATGACATCACGAGACATAAATGGGGCGATGAGCTCCTTCAGTTTGCCTTCACGTGTTGAAGAGGAAGAGCCTGGGCTAACTGACTCTGGATGGAGTCACACCACAGGACATTGCTCAGGTCTTCTCGCATACACACATAACATACAGATCTAACATCTCCCAACACAAACACTGTGTCACACAGAAACAGGACCACTGTTGCTGTATTCTGTGTTTATTTAACGTCCAGGTGTGTGTGTGTGTGTGTGTTTGCGAGCGGTTTGAAGGGATGGGGAAGTTCTTCACAACATCATCTCAAATGGTGCATCTTGCGTCCTTTTTAATCCGTGGTTGAATTTTCCACAGAAACCGACTGACAAATGTCTTATAAAATGTCTACTGAGCGGGCTTGTGTAGGACTGTGATATTATTTATGAATGTCTTTTTCGTTCGCTTTTTTCATCTGACTGTGGTCTTAATGGTACGTATGCTTGGCTCTTTCAACGAAAAAGGTGAAAGATTATCCGAATATGGGACTTGAAGAATGGGAAATAAATAAAAAAAAATGCTGCATCTTTTTGCAATTACTAAGTAAATAAATATAATATTTTATCAAATAGTTTTGTTCCACATTTATTTGCTATTTATTATCAGTTATTGGCAGACATCAGTTTCTCTCCGAAATTGAATTGAATGTGCAATCGAAAAAATGCTGGGTTTGGTCAAAAAAGGGACGAAGCCAAGCAACCGGTGTCGAGTTGTTTTAACCCATTGCTGGGTCAAATATAAAAAAATCTTTAATTTAATTGAAAATAACCCAGAGTGTAAAAAAAGTCTTCATCGAGTCGCATCAAAATGTTCAACATTCCTTTATATTTCAGTAAAATAATGCTTTGAATTTTTTTCACTTCAAATGTTTTAATGCTTTTTCACCCAACATTTCCAATCATGATGTTGTTTAATGTATATAGTAACGCGTAAAACCACCAGGATTTGACTGTTGTAAAATGTTTTGTTATTTCATATCGGACCACTAGAGGGCTTAAAGTCATTTAGATATGCAAAATGCCTACTTGTGTGATGAGAACCACAATGTTAAATCATATTAATAAATGACTTAAGTTACATCCGTCTCTTTAGTTACGGGAATTTGTTCATTTATTCACTACTTGCACTACTTATGTGGACCAATTCATTTACATTCAAATCCATTAGTAATCGATTAATTTTTTGAGAGGTTGGTAACTTGAATCGCTGCAATGAATTTAATGCAACAGGGGGCTTCATTCATGAAACTCAACTTGCAAGTCGTGTAGTCGTGCTTGCAAGCTTTCTTGTAAGATTTTTTTCAATGCAACATTATGCACATGATTGTGTTTCATGAGTGAAGCCTTAATGAAACACTACAGAAAAAAACATTATATAAGGTTACGACATCCGTCCGCTTCAAGTTAAGTGACTTAATGTGTTAGGAGAAGTAAGAAGTGCTGCTGAATTCATTTATAAAGTGCATTAAAGTTGATTCTTCTTCATCAGATTGCATGTTTCACTTACTGCCATTCTTTACTTTGCATCGGTGCATCTTTCCGTCCAGATTCACCTTTATTGAATGTAATTTTTTAGCGGTGGGAAAAACTCTGGGTTTATTCGTCACCGTAACCCTGACGTAGACAAAACTGACATAATACAGGGCTTCATTGGTGACTCGATCACAGATTTTGTATGTTTTGTTTTTCATGAATTGATCTGTTTGTCATACTCTTTGCACAGTGCTCTGGCTGTTGTGTCTGATCTGCTTGATATGAAACTGAAATATTGCATTTTGAAGAGAAAGAAGGTGAACCTGAAAATGTTAATGAGGACAATGTTGATTTAAAATGGTTGTGTATACTATAACACAAAGGGAATTGTAATCCTGACTACTGTATCACTAAATTAACCATGTGTAAAATGTAAGTATTGACATTTCTTTTTTTAAATTAAATCTGCCTTGTGCAAATTAACTAACTGTGTTATGCAGCAGTTTTTTGTGTTGTTGGCTTTTTCACAAAGATACAGTAAAGTGGTGGTTAAACTTATGGGTTGGGTGCCTCCCATTCATAAAAAAATCTCAATTTGATGTTTGTATACAGAATTTATAATAAATTAATGTATTTTATAAAATTTGTTTTGAAATTGGGGCTCCCTGGCACCTTGCAGTTTGATATCTGCTTCAGTAAAGCAACTGTTTGTTGTTTTTATATTCATATACACCAATAAGTATTGGGACTGTAAAGACAAAAAACTTCTTTGTTTGCCGTGAAGTCAAGAAATTGGTAAGATGAATATTAGTCTAAGCTATATTTTAATAGTGTTAGGCTTTATAAAAACATTGATGTTCATAGCTCTATTAAATAGTACATTTATCTTAAATAGTTTTAAATTTAATCACCATTTACATCTTCAGTAGTAGCCTAGTCGAAGCAATCAGACAAAATAATAAAACACTTTTAATACAACAAATTAATAAAATAATTTAAAAAATCTAAATTTTTATTTGTCTGTCAGCAGATCGTATCATATACATGACAGTACACTTTAATAACAAAGTTACATCCATCATTGGGATACTTGATGTATCGTACATTAACAGAAATTCAGCATTAGATATAATCCTATCAAATTTAGCCTACATAAACTGTGCCAAAATAAGCATGCATATAGCATTACAGATAATCTCATGGAAAGTCGTGTTATAGTCATGTAAAATTTGATAAATTTATTTGTGTCCATGGCACGAAATTCAGCTTTTTTGTGCCTTGAGCACGATTTTCTTTTCGTGACACTTGCACGAATATTCTATAAATAGTTTTTCGTGCACAACTTTCTTTTTTGTTTCATTTCATGTGTTTTTTTCTCACAATTTTTTCCTATTTTTTTACCATTGTCGATTGGGTTTGGGGTTAGAATCACTTTCTGTGATTTTATTAATTTATTTGTGTCCATGGCACGAAATTCAGCTTTTTTGTGCCTTGAGCACGATTGTCTTTTCGTGACACTTGCACGAATATTCTATAAATAGTTTTTCGTGCAAAACTCTTTTTTTGTTTCATTTCATGTATTTTTTTCTCACAATATAATCCTATTTTTTTACCATTGTTGATTGGGTTTGGGGTTAGAATCACTTTCTGTGATTTTATTAATTTTATTAATTTATTTGTGTCCATGGCATGAAATTCAGCTTTTTTGTGCCTTGAGCAGGATTGTCTTTTCGTGACACTTGCACGAATATTCTATAAATAGTTTTTCGTGCACAACTTTCTTTTTTGTTTCATTTCATGTTGTCACGGCTGAAACCAGGTGAGACAAGACGATGAGGCGAAATACGGATCCAAATGCAGTTTATTCCAATGTGAAAGTGTAAAAATGACAAAAACAGGAACCAGGGAAACACAAGGGACTAGCGACATCATTTAACAAACCACAAACACAGAATGAACAAGCAGGGTATATATGCATGACTAAGACCAATGACAAAGCAGAAACAATCAGTAACTAGGACAACACACAAGGGGAGAAGCATGATCACAATGAATATCCATGGTTACAAACAAGGGGGCGGAGACACTAATTAACACAGGGAGATACAACTGGGAACAAGGGTATACATGAACACAGGTTAAACACAGGTACACAGAGACATAATATAAACCCAAAACACAAGTATAACAAAACACCAGATAACAGGGACACAGGGAACACGTTACATAGCCCCCCCTCTAAAGGGCGGCTTCCAGACGCCCACCAGAAACAAGAACCCCAAAGTACATAAGTCCAGGTGGGCGGTGGTATGGAGGTGGACCCGGGGGAGGGATGGTGGGTCAAGGCCCTGAGAGTCTAAGGGCCAGGGCGGAGCCGCAGGCGGAGGCAGGGACCAAGGCGGAGCCGCGGGCGGAAACAGGGACCAAGGCGGAGCCGCGGGCGGAGACAGGGACCAAGGCGGAGCCGCGGGCGGAGACAGGGACCAAGGCGGAGCCGCGGGCGGAGACAGGGACCAAGGCGGAGCCGCGGGCGGAGACAGGGACCAAGGCGGAGCCGCGGGCGGAGACAGGGACCAAGGAGGAGCCGCGGGCGGAGACAGGGACCAAGGAGGAGCCGCGGGCGGAGACAGGGACCAGGGCGGAGCCGCGGGCGGAGACAGGGACCAGGGCGGAGCCGCCGGCAGAGCAGGAACCCAGGGCGGAGCCGGCAGAGCAGGAACCCAGGGCGGAGCCGGCAGAGCAGGAACCCAGGGCGGAGCCGGCAGAGCGGGAACCCAGGGCGGAGCCGGCAGAGCGGGAACCCAGGGCGGAGCCGGCAGAGCGGGAACCCAGGGCGGAGCCGGCAGAGCGGGAACCCAGGGCGGAGCCGGCAGAGCGGGAACCCAGGGCGGAGCCGGCAGAGCGGGAACCCAGGGCGGAGCCGGCAGAGCGGGAACCCAGGGCGGAGCCGGCAGAGCGGGAACCCAGGGCGGAGCCGGCAGAGCGGGAACCCAGGGCGGAGCCGGCAGAGCGGGAACCCAGGGCGGAGCCGGCAGAGCGGGAACCCAGGGCGGAGCCGGCAGAGCGGGAACCCAGGGCTGAGCCGGCAGGGCGGGAAGCCAGGGCTGAGCCGGCAGGGCGGGAAGCCAGGGTGGAGCCGGCAGGGCGGGAAGCCAGGGCGGAGCCGGCAGGGCGGGAAGCCAGGGTGGAGCCAGAGACCAGAGAGGGACTGGATACCAGGGTGGTGCTGGTGGTATCATGAACCTGGGTACAGGGAAACAACAGAAAGAGGCCCTCTGGGCCAGGTTAGACAGGGCAGAGAGTTCAAATTTGGCCGTCTCGGACCAGGTAATGAGAGCCGGAAACTTGGGGACAGCCATCTTGTAACAGGCAGAGAGGTTGAAAGTGGCCATAGTTTTAGTGACAATAAGTCTCTGGAGCTTCGGGGTGACCACACTAGCTGACCAATGTGGCTCAGATGACTCACTCGGCTCAGATGACTCACTCGGCTCAGATGACTCACTCGGCTCAGGGGAATCAGAAGACTCAGGGGACTCAGGAGATTCACTCGGCTCGGAGGACTCAGGAGATTCACTCGGCTCGGAGGACTCAGGAGATTCACTCGGCTCGGAGGACTCAGGAGATTCACTCGGCTCGGAGGACTCAGGAGATTCACTCGGCTCGGAGGACTCAGGAGATTCACTCGGCTCGGAGGACTCAGGAGATTCACTCGGCTCGGAGGACTCAGGAGATTCACTCGGCTCGGAGGACTCAGGAGATTCACTCGGCTCGGAGGACTCAGGAGATTCACTCGGCTCGGAGGACTCAGGAGATTCACTCGGCTCGGAGGACTCAGGAGATTCACTCGGCTCGGAGGACTCAGGAGATTCACTCGGCTCGGAGGACTCAGGAGATTCACTCGGCTCGGAGGACTCAATAGACTCAGTTGACTCAGTAGTCTCAGTAGACTCGGATGGTTCAGGTTCGAATCTTTCAGCCCTTCGAGGGTGTTCGGGGGACTTGTGCTCATGAGTCTGGTTGACCTGCCGTCGTACTGGTGAGCCCCAAACTGAGAAAACATAGCACATTACCAGTGCTAACATGGAAGATTCACACAAATTAAAAAGTTCGGGGAACTCCGAGGCCTTCAGTGAATCAATTGGCACAAACAGTTTAAAGAGTTCTGTAGCCGTCTCATGTGATGTATCACACCTGCTGGCCGATGATTCACTCGGTGACTTGCTCGGGGAAGATTCACTCAGGGTTTTACACAGGGAAGATTCACTCGGGAAAGATTCACTCGGAGATTCACTCGGGAAAGATTCACTCGGGAAAGATTCACTCGGAGATTCACTCGGGAAAGATTCACTCGGGGATTCACTCGGGAAAGATTCACTCAGGGATTCACTCGGGGATTCACTCGGGGATTCACTCGGGGATTCACTCGGGGATTCACTCGGGGATTCACTCGAGAGAACGAGCGGTCCAGGGATTCTGGTCGCTCGGACAGTGATCAGCGGGTAATCCGAAATACTGGAGATCAAACGGCCGACCCGGGCTTTCATGGGATGAACCGGAAAACCCGGCGACTTGTGCACAGGCTCAGACACGGCGGAAGTCATCTTGTGAGCGGGGTCGGACCAAACACAGGGAAACCTTGGGAAGCACAAGGGAGAACACACAGGGGAGCGAGGAATTGCTGCTGGATCCTTGTTGGTGGTTTGTTCTGTCACGGCTGAAACCAGGTGAGACAAGACGATGAGGCGAAATACGGATCCAAATGCAGTTTATTCCAATGTGAAAGTGTAAAAATGACAAAAACAGGAACCAGGGAAACACAAGGGACTAGCGACATCATTTAACAAACCACAAACACAGAATGAACAAGCAGGGTATATATGCATGACTAAGACCAATGACAAAGCAGAAACAATCAGTAACTAGGACAACACACAAGGGGAGAAGCATGATCACAATGAATATCCATGGTTACAAACAAGGGGGCGGAGACACTAATTAACACAGGGAGATACAACTGGGAACAAGGGTATACATGAACACAGGTTAAACACAGGTACACAGAGACATAATATAAACCCAAAACACAAGTATAACAAAACACCAGATAACAGGGACACAGGGAACACGTTACACATGTGTTTTTTTCTCACAATTTTTTCTATTTTTTTACCATTGTCGATTTGGTTTGGGGTTAGAATCACTTTCTGTGATTTTATTAATTTAATTCATTTATTTGTGTCCATGGCACGAAATTCAGCTTTTTTTGTGCCTTGAGCACGATTTTCTTTTCGTGACACTTGCACGAATATTCTATAAATATTTTTTCGTGCACAACTTTCTTTTTTGTTTCATTTCATGTATTTTTTTCTCACAATATTATCCTATTTTTTACCATTGTTGATTGGGTTTGGGGTTAGAATCACTTTCTGTGATTTTATTAATTTAATTAATTTATTTGTGTCCATGGCACGAAATTCAGCTTTTTTGTGCCTTGAGCACGATTTTCTTTTCGTGACACTTGCACGAATATTCTATAAATAGTTTTTCGTGCACAACTTTCTTTTTTGTTTCATTTCATGTGTTTTTTTCTCACAATTTTTTCCTATTTTTTTACCATTGTCGATTGGGTTTGGGGTTAGAATCACTTTCTGTGATTTTATTAATTTTATTAATTTATTTGTGTCCATGGCACGAAATTCAGCTTTTTTGTGCCTTGAGCACGATTGTCTTTTCGTGACACTTGCACGAATATTCTATAAATAGTTTTTCGTGCAAAACTCTTTTTTTGTTTCATTTCATGTATTTTTTTCTCACAATATAATCCTATTTTTTTACCATTGTTGATTGGGTTTGGGGTTAGAATCACTTTCTGTGATTTTATTAATTTTATTAATTTATTTGTGTCCATGGCACGAAATTCAGCTTTTTTGTGCCTTGAGCACGATTTTCTTTTCGTGACACTTGCACGAATATTCTATAAATAGTTTTTCGTGCACAACTTTCTTTTTTGTTTCATTTCATGTGTTTTTTTCTCACAAATTTTTCCTATTTTTTTACCATTGTCGATTGGGTTTGGGGTTAGAATCACTTTCTGTGATTTTATTAATTTATTTGTGTCCATGGCACGAAATTCAGCTTTTTTGTGCCTTGAGCATGATTTTCTTTTCGTGACACTTGCACGAATATTCTAGAAATAGTTTTTCGTGCACAACTTTCTTTTTTGTTTCATTTCATGTATTTTTTTCTCACATTTTTTCCCACATTTTTTTCCTTTCTTTTTACCATTGTCGGTTGGGTTTGGGGTTAGAATCACTTTCTGTGATTTTATAAATTTTATTAATTTATTTGTGTCCATGGCACGAAATTCAGCTTTTTTGTGCCTTGAGCACGATTGTCTTTTCGTGACACTTGCACGAATATTCTATAAATAGTTTTTCGTGCACAACTTTCTTTTTTGTTTCATTTCATGTGTTTTTTTCTCACAAATTTTTCCTATTTTTTTACCATTGTCGATTGGGTTTGGGGTTAGAATCACTTTCTGTGATTTTATTAATTTATTTGTGTCCATGGCACGAAATTCAGCTTTTTTGTGCCTTGAGCATGATTTTCTTTTCGTGACACTTGCACGAATATTCTAGAAATAGTTTTTCGTGCACAACTTTCTTTTTTGTTTCATTTCATGTATTTTTTTCTCACATTTTTTCCCACATTTTTTTCCTTTCTTTTTACCATTGTCGGTTGGGTTTGGGGTTAGAATCACTTTCTGTGATTTTATTAATTTTATTAATTTATTTGTGTCCATGGCACGAAATTCAGCTTTTTTGTGCCTTGAGCACGATTGTCTTTTTGTGACACTTGCACGAATATTTTTCGTGCACAACTTTCTTTTTTGTTTCATTTCATGTATTTTTTTCTCACAATTTTTTTACCATTGTCGGTTGGGTTTGGGGTTAGAATCACTTTCTGTGATTTTATTAATTTTATTAATTTATTTGTGTCCATGGCACGAAATTCAGCTTTTTTGTGCCTTGAGCACGATTGTCTTTTTGTGACACTTGCACAAATATTTTTCGTGCACAACTTTCTTTTTTGTTTCATTTCATGTATTTTTTTCTCACAATTTTTTTACCATTGTCGGTTGGGTTTGGGGTTAGAATCACTTTCTGTGATTTTATTAATTTTATTAATTTATTTGTGTCCATGGCACGAAATTCAGCTTTTTTGTGCCTTGAGCACGATTGTCTTTTTGTGACACTTGCACAAATATTTTTCGTGCACAACTTTCTTTTTTGTTTCATTTCATGTATTTTTTTCTCACAATTTTTTTACCATTGTCGGTTGGGTTTGGGGTTAGAATCACTTTCTGTGATTTTATTAATTTTATTAATTTATTTGTGTCCATGGCACGAAATTCAGCTTTTTTGTGCCTTGAGCACGATTGTCTTTTTGTGACACTTGCACAAATATTTTTCGTGCACAACTTTCTTTTTTGTTTCATTTCATGTATTTTTTTCTCACAATTTTTTTACCATTGTCGGTTGGGTTTGGGGTTAGAATCACTTTCTGTGATTTTATTAATTTTATTAATTTATTTGTGTCCATGGCACGAAATTCAGCTTTTTTGTGCCTTGAGCACGATTGTCTTTTTGTGACACTTGCACAAATATTTTTCGTGCACAACTTTCTTTTTTGTTTCATTTCATGTATTTTTTTCTCACAATTTTTTTACCATTGTCGGTTGGGTTTGGGGTTAGAATCACTTTCTGTTACATTTTTTAGACATCCTAACTCAAACCCCAACTCCAGGTGCGACAATGATTTAAAAATAGGAAAAAAGAGAAAACAATACAAAAAAAAAAACTATTTATAGAAATTCCTGCAAGTGTCACGAAAAGACATTTTTGCTCAAAGCACGAACAAAAGCTGAATGTTGTGCCATGGACACAAATAATTTAATCAAATTTTGCGTGACTATAATACGACTTTCTGTGAGATCATGTTGAGCATATAACACTTAGCATTTTAACAACATTGTAATTAATTTAATGTGTTATTTAATGTTGGGTGTACATCTTGACTGTAATGTCACAGTTGGTGTTATGTTGAGATTGGTTTTCCAGTAGCCTTTTGCATGCACCAGGTTCACATAAGAAGGAGGAAACAATTGTACAATTGTACAAATGATATGCCATTACAATGTACACAATTCTTATTATTATTCATCTATGCCTAGATAATTACAGTTTTACTTTCTACAGCACTTTTATCTAAAATGCGGTGCATGCAAGCTAAAGGCTATTTACAGTAAGTTTCTAAAATTAAATGAATACATGTCTCATCAGGGTCACACAGGTATCCTGGCAAGAAAACCACAGGTGTTCACTGAACTGCATCATAAAAGATGTCACCCCACACAGATATATTGCGCAGGACATAAAAGTTTACGAGTTGTTGGTTTCCATTTACTCATCTAAGCGACATGCAGTGCATTATATGTTGTTCCTTGGGTTCGAAACCTTTGATCTTTCGTTCTGCTAACAGAGCTATACAGGATTAGCTGTAGATTTTCTGCCAATGAATGACGCAATGCAGGTTCACCATTGACACATTTGGCTGACCTTAAAACTATACCAGGTCAAATGACCTAGGTCGAACGGAGGTAAACCTTCACCTAACTGAGAATGAAGAAACATTTTGATACTTTCTAGATCTGTTTATTGGCCTTTATTACACAGAGATATGAATGATTTACAGATCTGTCTGAAGCTGTGCAGGACAAATGGTGAACAGAAGATTTCAGCAGGTCAGGTGGCAACCCAACACGGTAGTAAAAATCCTTAAACATTAACCTCCTAAGAATCACATTTTTGTGTTGTTTGCACCATAATATTTAATTCGGTGTAACTGGAACCTGTTGTACACAAACATGGACAATTACACATGGTTCATGTTCAAAGAAAAAAGTAGTTATTATATTTATTGGTTCTTCCTAACCCCAAATAGCTGGAAGAAATCTGAATAAAAAAAGACAAAACAAAACTCAGGTCTTAGGAGGTTAAAATTAAAACGTAAAAAATCATAAAAACATACACAGAAGTTTTGATGTTTTGATTCGTGTGATATGTGTTGGGTATGTGTGTTGCTGTTGTCGTTATTATTATTATTATTGACATACCTGTTGCCATTTTTTTTTACAAAATATTAATATCATCACCATTCTTTTATATAAAATTATATGTTTTGTTTGTAGTATTATTAATATTATTACTATTAATAATAATAATAATTACATTATTATTATTATTATTATTATTATTATTATTTATTAAGTTATTATTATTGGCATTAAAGAAAAGAAGGAAAAATATTCCAGTAATCATAACAATCCTTATAGAATTATTATTGATATTAATACTACTATTGTACATACTATTATTACATAATATATACATATTATTATTATTATTATTATTATTATTATTATTATTATTATGTAAATATCTGACTTATTATCCATTTCATTTAATAATAAATAAAATAATAATAATAATAATTATTATTATTATTATTATGCTTATTATCGTTGCTTCAAATACATATTATTATTATTATTATTATTATTATTATTATGTAAATGTCTGTATTATTATTCGTTTAATTTATTAGGGGTCAAGCCACGAAGTGGCGTAGACACCTATTGTTATTGTTAGTTTTCTTATTATTATTCATCCTAGTTCTTCCGCCATTGAAGTCAATGGCAGCCTATAGAACCGTACGTAGGAAAGTTATGTAATTTGGCACACATGTAGAGGACAGTCTTAGAAGTTACTATAGCAACATTGGTGTGTCTAACTCAAACCCTCTAGCGCCACCAACAGTCCAAAAATCCACTTATGTTCATGCTCATAACTTCTGACCCGTGAGTCCTAGACAATAAATTCTTGTTTCCTCTGAATCCTTGGCTCATGATGATTCAATTGCACACATTGATGTCATTTGTGTCATGCACATCTTTCCGCCATTTTGAATTTTCCGTAAAACCTACTTTTTCGAACTCCTCCTAGAGCGTTTGTCCGATTTGCATGTCATTTGGTATGTAGCATCTAGAGACACCCCAGACAAAAAGTTATCAAAAGCTTTTTGATAGACCAATGCGTTCTCGTATACAGTGACAACATATAAGGCGGCGAGCACGCCAAAACGGACGTGAGGCCGTATCTTCGCAAAACGTTTGTGTATCGACACGAAACTTGGTATATGTCATTACAGTCATGACCTGAGGGTGCCTGCAACGTTTCGTCTCAGCGCCACCTAGTGGTCACGAGATTCGAAAAATGCTTATTTTTGCTTATAACTACTTCAAACTTGAGTCTAAAATCATGAAGGTGGTTTTGTTAGATTCCTTGAGGCATGCCGAGTCAAACGATAACAAACGGTTTTCGGTCGGCCATTTTGGGTGTCGGCCATTTTGAATTTTCTCATTAAGTTCAGTATTTCACAAACAAAATAGCGTATCGCTACGAAATTTGGCATGGTTCATCAGTGACATGTTCTGAGCGCACCTATAAATCTTTAGGACAGCGCCACCTAGTGGTCAGGATATGTAAAGAAATTGTTTAAAATCTTTATAGCATTTGATTCATTTGCCACACTGACATGAGACTTCACTCTATTGATTCCTTGGCTCGTGCTAAGTCCGACGGTACCAAATATGTCTGAGTCAAACCTACTTCCTGTCGGCCATTTTGAATTATATTGAACACCTACTTTTTCGAACTCCTCCTAGAGCGCTTGTTTGATTGGCTTGATTTTTGGTACGCATCATCTAGAGACACTCTAGACAAAAAGTTATCAAAAGCTTTTCGGTAGACCTATCCGTTGTCGTATAACACATCAAAGAATGCGAGGGCGAGCACGCCAAAATGTGTTTGAGCCTGTATCTTCGCAAAACTTTTGCGTATTGATATGAGACCTGGTATATGTCATAACAGTGATGACGTAAGGGTGCATGCACCGTTTCGTCACAGCGCCCCCTAGTGGTCACGAGATATAAAAATTTCTATTTTGCTTATAACTACTGCAAACTTAAATGTAAAATTATGAGAGTAGTCTTGTTAGATTTCGTGAGGCATGCCGAGTCAAACGATACCAAATGGTTTTTGGTCGGCCATTTTGTGTGTCGGCCATTTTGAGTTTTTTTTAAGTTCAAGCATTTCAGAAACGCAATTGCGTATTGTTATGAAACTTGGTATGGTTCATCAGCAACATGTTCTGAGAGGGCTTGTAAACTTTTTGGCGCCCCCTAGTGGCCAAGAGATTTGAAGCTATATCTCTGCATCTCTTTATCGTATTTACACCAAATTTGGTGGGTGTCATCACAATCATGACCTGAGTCACCATCTATTGTTTTGGTCAGTGCCCCCTAGTGGTCAAGTCATTTAAGGCTATATCTCCGTATCGCTTTATCGTATTTACACTAAATTTGGTATGTGTCATCACAGTCATGGCCTGAGGCACCATCTATTGTTTCGGCACAGTGCCACCTAGTGGTCTCAAGATACAAAAAATTGCAATTTTTTCCCTAAAACTAATGCAAACTTAGATCTTGAATCATGACCGTCATCACGTATGAATCATTTTTGCCATGTTTGGCTTGACCCCGGTATCGCTGCTTGCAGCTATATTTATTATTAGTTATTCTTCTTCTTCCGCCATTGCGGTCTATGGCAGCCCATAGAACCGTACGTAGGAAAGTTATGAAATTTGGCACACTGATAAAGGACAGTCCAATGTGTCCCCACAGCAAATTTGGAGTCTCTATCTCCAACCCTCTAGCGCCACCAACAGTCCAAAGATGCACTTACGTTTTTGCTTATAACTTCTGATCCGTAAGTCCTAGAAACAAATTTCTTGTTTCCTCTGATTCCTTGGCTCAAGACGATTCGATTTGACCCTATGACGTCATTTTCCGTCATTAAAATTTTTCCGCCATTTTGAATTATTCGTAAAACCTACTTTTGCGAACTCGTCCTAGAGCTTTTGCCCAATTTTCACGAAAATCGGTATGTAGCATCTAGAGACCCTCACGGCAAAAAGTTATCAAAAGAATTTCGATAAACCAATCCGTTGTCGTATAGCGCGTCAACAAAATTTTCGTAGAGCGCAAAAAAACAGATTTTAGGCTGTATCTTCGTCAAACTTAGGCCTATTGACACGACACTAGGTACTTGTGATGCCAGTCAGGAACTGAGTGTGCATGCACAGTTTCGTCGCAGCGCCACCTAGTGGCCAGACAGATGTTTTTTACACCTATAACTTTGGCTGTGATCAACGTATTTTGACGGGACTTGATTTTTAGGAGTCCTGAATAGTCGCCGAGTCCAACGATACCAAACATGCCAGATTTCGCCTCACGGTTAGCCCTGCGCAGCAAAACAGCACTTAAAAAACACGCGCGAATATCTCCGCGAGCGTAATTCTGATCGACTCGAAAACATCATAGGAAGAATATTGCATTACCTTCTGAACAAAAAGTTCTATTGGCACTATATTAAAATTTTCATCAGAAATGGCCGAAAATTGCAAAAAACGAAAAATTACCTTTAAATTTTGACTTTTTACACATAAATGGTTATAACTTCGTAACGCAAAGAGATTTTTTCACCATATTTGATACGCTGATGTACAACCACAGTCTGAGGCTACACAAAAAAAATTGTATGGTTGCACCACTAGTTGGCCTTATAATTGAACAAAACCTTTGAAATCAAGCCACCCTATGGTCATACAACTGTTTCTTCACTAAACTAAAGTGTATAGTCATAAAACTAGCTAGATGTAACACATTTATGACCTGAGGTTGCATGCACGAATTTTGTCATTGCGCCACCTACTGGTTTTGAGATAGAATATGGCATTTTTTGCCTAAAACTACTGCAACAACACATCTAAAACCATGAGTCATCATGGATTATTCCTTTCATGGCTTTGACTATAATCACTAGAGGATGTCCATTTACTCTCTAGCAACCAATGAGAATACGTTATCAACTGTTTTTGCAAGAGCTTTTTCTCTGTATCAGAACATCACAGAGACATGGGGATGGTCTCTTTTGACTCTTTTAACTTGTTGTAACATGTTGTGACCCATGTTTGCCCACTGTAAGCATCACATACATGTCCTTCAGTGCTCTAATGTTCCATGATTGTCAATAACCGAAGGACAGTTGCAGTAGACAAGAATATAGATTATTTTTGTTGATTACCTTTGCATTTTTTCATCTGAAATCATTAGGTTTACCTAGGTTCTTCAGTCTGCTTATCCAAACGCAACTTTACATCCTTCTGTGCCCTTTTCGGCTTGACCCCGGTATTGCTGCTTGCAGCTATATTTTTTATTATTATTATTATTAATAGCATTGCTTCATAACAATATCATCATCTTAATTTATTATTATTTTGCTTATTATAATTGCTTCATAACAATACCATCATCACAATTGCTGTTTTGTTTTTGTTTTCTGTTTTGTATATCTTGTATTTTGTCTGACTCTATCAGAACTCGTCTTGAGTCATTATTGGACTGAATGGAGCGACACACATGAGACTAAATAAACAGACAGGACATACAGGTTTTACATTGAACAAATGTAGCATCTGTCAGACAAACATTGCATCAGGTGTGTGAAAGAGGTAAGAAGTCAATACAGCTTAAAGTGTGACAGAGGTCAGAGACATAGTTTATATTCCAGTATGTTAAAGCCCATCTGATAATAAATGACATAAGCATTTGGAAATACACTGTTAACCCAGATATGGTCTTTACTTAAACAATAAATTAAACATCTCTTAAAAGTTTGAGTCTTAGTACATTTAGCTTTTAAGGGGGCATGCAGGGCCGCCGTATGTTTTCAATTTTCAAAAAAGCCAGCAGCTGGTGTTTTTTTTCTGCGCTTTTCCCCAGCGCTCTGCTTTTTTGTCTGTGTTGAAAAAAGTTTAACTTCTCATTCTGCCGTCCAATCACAGTGGAGGAGGGGCGGGACAAATGCCACAACAACCAACTGGCGCATCGTTCAATGACTTATAAACTAAGCAAAAGTATCATAACCAAAGTGCTCAGCTGGAAAAAAGCTGGCAAGCGCCTACAGTCGGCATCCACCTGGCGTTTTCTGCCACGTTTAAGCACTTTGGTGTGCAAACCCCAAACCTCCAGTTTTAGGTAAATTCATATTTTAATCTGATTTCAAATTTAAATGTGAGAGCTTAAAGTACAAATATATAACTAACATGCAGGGTGCAAAAGTTCACTCAAGTTTGAGATGAGATGAACCTGTGGAGCAGGATTTCAGTAGAGTCAATCCAGAAGAATGCAGTTGAATTGAATCACTTTATAATAACACAGAGTGATTCATTCACAAATATTATATATAATGTTCAGCAGTCATGTGAGATTCAATGTATACTTTGAATGTGCTGTAATTCGCGTTGGATAAAAGTGTCTGTGAAATGCGTAAATTTTTACATTAAAAATGCACTTAGCCAACATTTTAACCTCTTACCTGATTTCACTTTTTATTGGGCTGTGCATACATTTGGATGAATATTTAAACTGTTAAGAGTGTAAAACTTCTTCATTTGCTGATTCAGCACACTGGTGAGATGGTTCATAAACTAAAGTTAACTTAAAGGACTTCTTCATGGCATGCATTCAACCTCATTCCCATAAATCTTCGTCTGTTGTCACTGTTTATTTTTAATGCAAATATAAACCTGATGATTTTTGTATGGGAGTGGTGCTTTACATCCTCCTGTACAAAAGTGAGTCAAAAAGTAAGTCACATGTAAATCACTTTGGATTATTGTGGTTTTCATTGGGACAAAGGTAACATGAGACCTGTGTGTCTCGGAGTTCAAATGCGCACATTGACATGTATTGACTAGTTTAGAAAACATCACATTATCTTTTATAAATCAAGTGTGTATGTATAATGTATGCATGAGCAATAATATGGGTGCAAATATGTTACACTTTTCTAGCTTTGGCTTTAAAATATATTTTTTCTGAAATGTAAGTTTAATCATTCATCGAAGGGTGTCCTATATCTTTCTATATGTTGACATGATGGTACCAGCCCTCTGTTCTAATGGCTTCTTTGTTTTGCAGAATAACTCCCTCTAGATTTACACGAGGTCCCTCCCTCCTCTACCTGCTATAAACGTGTGAATGCACACGTTCAGTGATTTCTGTGCAGCACAGACGCTCAGATTTAAAATGGCTGTTGTGGAGACACTTCTGCAGTTTTCCAGCAGTGGTACAATACTGGCTGCCTTGCTTGTGTTTTTGGTTTTATATGTGCTTTCATCCAACTCCAAATCTCACAAAGAGGCTGTTTACACTTGGCATTAACATGCGTTTTCATCGATCGGATCACAAGTGGACGAGAGAGACACATTACGTTTACACCTGGTATTTAAATCCGTCTCTTTTGTCCACTTTCGACCGCATCTGTCCTGAATACTGTGAGGGGGTGGTCTGTGAGACGGTGGGCGAGTCTCTCTGCTGTCATTCAAACCCGAGCGGGAGTAATTATGAGTTTATATGGAAGCAAACTAATATTATGTCGGAGTCCACTGCTTGTTTAGCAAGTATACATGCTGCATAGTGTTTTGTACGTTTATATGTTGGAGCTTTCTCTGAATTTTCAGCGCAATTGATGAAATAGGATCGCGCAACTTTCACACGCTTTCAAAACGAAACTACGGAGATCACCCGCTTTAGTTGTATCAATGAAAGGCTAAAAATAGCGCTGTTCACCGTATGTTTACGCCAGAAGTAAAAAAAAAGACGTAAAACTTGTGTTTAATACCTCAGATCAGATAAATGGGCGGAGAGAAGGCGGTCGCGTGTGGCGGTTCGAACGCATTCAACCACATATGCGTTCCACAACTCCAAAGCGATCCGATCGAAAGTGGTTTCGACTACCTCTGAATGTGGTTGAAAGTGGTCGAAAGTGGACGAGCTCAAAACGTTTTGAACACCGTTTACACCTGGCATTAACGTCGTCCACTTGTGATCCGATCGACGAAAACGCATGTTAATGCCAAGTGTAAACAGCCTCAAAGAAGGAAAAGATCCACCAGGACCCAAACCACTTCCACTGCTGGGAAACCTGCTGATGCTGGACCTGAAAAGACCTTTTGATTCTCTCTGTGAGGTGAGACATCTTAACAAGAATAACATCATCATTTAGAGATTTCTTTACTCATGTTTACTCTGTAACCTCCAGCTTTCCAAAACATATGGAAACGTATTCCAAGTGTTTTTGGGTCCCAATAAATTTGTGGTCTTGACCGGATACAAAACGGTTAAAGAGGCGCTCGTGAACCGAGCAGAAGAGTTTGGAGATCGAGATATTCAACCTGCTTTCAAACTACTTAATGAAGGATGTGGTAAGAAGAACCTTAACTTAAATTATTTATGTACTCAACCATGTACACATGTAGAAGCGCAGAGTTCTCCCAAATGAAATAATGAATATTGTTCCAACCAATCATCTGGGCATTTGTTTGTGTTTTGATCAGGGATCATCTTTGCCAATGGGGAGAGCTGGAAAGAGATGAGACGTTTCGCTCTGACCAACCTACGTGACTTTGGGATGGGCAAGAGACAAAGTGAAGACAAAATGGTAGAGGAAATTCAGTATCTGAAAGAAGGGTTTGAAAAGTTTCAAGGTACGACAATACACAGTTGGACATCTGAAGTCATGCTCATACTTTATAAGAATCATAGAGAGAGTTTGTTTGTTTGTTTTACAGGAAAACCATTCGATACTACTCAACCCGTGAACTACGCTGTATCAAACATCATCTCATCTATTGTGTATGGCAGCAGATTTGAATACACAGATCCTCGCTTCACAGCAATGGTTGACAGGGCAAATGAAAACGTTCGGCTTGGTGGATCTGTTTCTATGCGGGTAAATAAATACTTTCAATTATATTGTTGACATTTACATTTTACTACAAGTGGATCAAAACATTTAATAAAAGTTGTCTTAAAACCAATACCAAATACCCATTCTTGTGTGTGTTGCGATTTTTAACGTTCCAACCAGAAACAACATAAAGCCGTCTGATCGACGACAAAAGCTTTCATGTTTATCAGAGACGATATCCTTCATCAATATCAAATAACACGGCATGGTTAAAAGTAGCAAGATATTTTAACATGGTTTTATATTGTTGATATAAACTTTAGTCTGTTATTGTGGCAACATCTCCACGCCTCTAAACATGACACAGTACAAAGTGAAATGTGATTGGTTGCTTTATGTGTCAGTCATGTGGCCTTTTGGGCTTTCCTTGGCCGTTTTAATGGCCTATGATTCCCATGCCTTTGGCTACGCAAGACTGTATTTGACATATCAGTGGGTATAAACAACCCAACATAGGTTAAATTATGACCCAACGTCTTGGGTTCATCCCTTTTTGACCCAATGCTTGGTTGAACATAACATGTTAATAATATCATGTTAAGGGTGTCATTCCTTTCACTATTTATGCATCTCCTAATAGAGGTCATAAAAGGCATCTAAGGTCTTCTAGATATTTTATAGATGTCACAAAAATTCTGTTATTCATGTTGTTTATCTCTACTCTTTTCTTGTAGTTGTATAACACATTTCCATGGCTGGGTCCATTCCTGAACAGCAAAAGGGCTGTCATAAGAAATGCTCTAAAAAACATAGAGTCAATAAAACAGTTGATCTCTGAGCTGTTAGAGACCCTGAATCCACAGGACAGCAGAGGATTTGTTGACTCCTTTCTCATCCGAAAACAGAGCGACGAGGTATGGAAATACATTACAGGGTTTTTCTTCACATACTGAATACAGAAAGAAGTTTAAAGAAATCAGTCACTTACACAAGCAGTACACAATGCAAGATGGGTTTAGTTGAGCATATGATCCATGACATAATCCATTTTGTTTTTTAATGTTGAATAGGACTTTGTAGCCTTATGGATTTGGCAGAACTGAATAAATGTTGCATTCTGTGTCAGAAATCCAGCAAGAAGGACTCACATTTCCACCAGGACAATCTTATCATTTCTGTGGGAAATCTTTTTGCTGCTGGTACTGACACTACAGGAACAACATTGCGCTGGGGTCTGATGATTATGGCCAAATAAAGACTTTCCTCAGTTCAGCTGAATTAGTTTCTGAAGGATCAATAATGTGCCGTGTTTGTATGCAGATCGAGTTCAAGAGGAGATTGACAGAGTGATTGGTGGACGTCAGCCAATGGTGGACGACAGAAAGAATTTACCTTACACAGATGCTGTGATCCATGAAGTACAGAGACTGGCCAACATAGTGCCCATGAATCTACCACATACCACCAGCTGTGATGTGAACTTCAATGGATATTTCATCAAGAAGGTCAGTCAAAAATATATTTGTGCAATAAAGGCCAGCTAGTGTGTAAAAGCTCACGTTCTTATCTCAAGAGCTGCTGTAAATGCAATTGTGCAACCTCTGTTGAAAAAAACTCAATTTGATCTGGAAATGTGCAGTAATTGATCTCTAAACTGGCTTTCATCCCTAAGCTTTTGGAGAATGTAGTGTTTTCACAGCTCACAAACAAACTCCAGTATTTGAATGCTTTTAATATTGTGTACATGTTCATATCTGGTTTTAGATCATTACATAGCACTGAGTCAGCTCTGTTGAGGGTTACAAATGATATCTTGTTTGCTCTGGATTCAGGTTCTTGAGTTTTGCTGGTTTTATTGCACTTGCGGTCTGCATTTGACATCATTGACCATAAATTCTTCTTGAATGACTAGATTGTATGGTAAATGTTAAAGGCAATGTATTACAATGGTTTGCTTCTTACCTTGAGAATGGAAATTTTTCTGTAATTTTAGAAAATCTTCCCCCCTCATCTGGCCCTTTTTTGTGTGGTGTACCCCAGGGATCTGTTTTGGGACCTTTATTGTTTTCCCTTTATATGCTTCCATTGCCCCTAACTTTTTTAGAAATACATTTTATATCACTGTTTTGCAGACAATTCTCAGTTTTACATTTTAGGCTTGATACCACTGGTTCATTTAATGTTATTGAAATGTGTAAATGATATCAAGAAGTGGATGACAAATAATTATTTGCAGCTAAAACAGAGGTTTTTAGCTTGGAATCAGTCTATATTGTGTTTAAATGTGCTTTATAAATAAATGATGTTGTTGTTGTTAGTGCAGATACTGTCAAAATCTTTACATGTTATAATTTGGTCTTCTGTTTGTTTTCTAGGGTACCTCTGTTATTCCTCTGTTGACGTCTGTATTAAGGGATGAGAGTGTTTGGGAGAAACCACACAGCTTTTATCCAGAACACTTTCTTGATGAGAAGGGCCAGTTTGTTAAGAACGACGCTTTCATGCCCTTTTCTGCAGGTACTTTCAAATCTACACCAGACCAGATGTTGTAGTATGCTTGTAGTATGTATACATTTGAGCAATGACCCATCTCTCTCTCTTTTTCTCTCTCTTTCTTAGGCCGCAGGATTTGTCTAGGAGAGAGTTTGGCCAGGATGGAGCTCTTTATGTTCTTCACCTCCCTTCTTCAAACCTTTCGTTTCACTCCCCCACCCGGAGTGTCTGGAGATGAACTGGATCTCAAAGGAATTGTTGGAATCACATTAAATCCATCACCACACAAACTATGTGCCATCAAACGCTCCTAAATAGCCATCCACACATGGAGAATTTAAGCACTGATTTTACAAAATGCACATACAAAAATGTAAATATGTAAATATTGGAAGAAATTATTAGGCAACAATGTGCAAAGCTACTTTTATTGTGTTATAATGCTTACACTTTTAGTTAATTAATTTATATATGTTCCGATATATTTTGCTAAAAGGCAATTATAAAGAAAAACATAAACAAATATTAAATTTATTAAACTGCTGTTGGTGAATTTTGTAACTGTGACACAAGCTATAAATATAAAACTGAATTTATTAAACAGAAGACCTCCAGTGATCTACACCTCAGCTAATGAATAGATTTACTGTGGGTAAAATCTGTGCTCCTATGCAAAAATAGCTTCATTTAAATAAGACAACAAAAATTATATGAAATACTGATTTATTATAATTCCTAAATAAAATTAATATGTTTGTTTCACAGATAATAGTTAAGTATTTATATGAAGTCAGTCATACAGTAGTGATAAAGTGTTCAAAGCTCTACTGAAGCCCTTATCTTGTTAAAAGCACCACTTCTGTGATTTTCCTTTAATGAATCTGTTAAACTTGTATGTAACGTAAATAATAATAATACAAAATGAGAGGAAAACTGCAAAAAAAGTTTACATACTGTACACCTGATTTGTAAATGTGTGCTATTAACTTCCTGACCATCACTGAATGTTTGTATATCTATTGTAATAGTTGTGTATGAGTCTCTTGTTTGTCAGCAATGTAAAAAAAGAATCTAAATAAAGTCACTGGTAAACACGGTTCAGATATGCAGAAAATGCAGAAAAGCAAGATCAGCGAGCAGTTCAAACAAGAAACCCATAAACAAAAAAGTCTTTGATTTGCAACATCTTACAGTGTAAAGAATCAGGTGTATGTAAACTTTTGAAAATGTGTTAGCATTTAGCCTAGCCCCATTCATTCCTATGGTACCAAAAAAATATTTATTTTGTGGCACCATACTTACTAGTATAACTCGTCATGTAACAGTCTTTAAATAGGGAAAACCCGGAAGTGTTTGGTGGCTTCCCTGTTTGGTACCATAGGAATTAATGGGTCTAGGCTAAATGCTAACACATTCACGACGCGCTGTACAGTGAACGCATTGAATAAAGATAGATATGAAACCACCCAAATAAGTGTAAAATTTAAAGTGCTGGTTGAATAAATTATTGTATAAATTACATTGGATCCGTTTTAAATTATTTAAAATATTTATGTAAAATAATTTAAATGTATAAAAAAACTGCAAACTGTTCACTTTTTAAAGCTGTACAAACCCATGATTTTGTCATGTTCCTGTAGCGTTACGTTAGCAGCACAGAAAGTGGTGGGTTCTCCAGGTCACAACATACTTTTTTTCAATTCAATTTTATTTATATAGCGCTTTTCACAATTGTTTAATTGTTTCAAAGCAGCTTTACATTAATAGATGCAGGAAAAAAAAACAGAAAAATCTTAAAAACATAAACAGCAGAATACAGCGGTTAAGATTAACCATACTAGCGTGCGTAGTAAAAATGTAACCTATGTAATAAAGTGCTAATTTAAGCCTATGTCAGCAGGGGTTGAAAAAACCCCCTAGGAGAAAAACCCTGTGGGAGAAAAGTCCTAGGAGGGGAAAAAACCCTTGTGAGAGAGAGAGAGACATAGCTGATTCTATAGAGGATATATTATACAATAGGTATGATTTTTAACAATTTTATGGGGATTAAAACATAATATATATGTATACATACACGGATAAGTAGATACAATGTTACCTTGAATGAACTGTAAGTCACTTTGAATAAAAGTGTCAGATAAATGCATAATAAATGTTACATTTGATCCATTACAGATTCACTGCTAATACTACATGACTCCTGCAGTGCTCTACACCACTCCCATACAAAAACCATCTGGTTCACATTTGCATTGAAAATAAACAGTAACAGCAAGTGAAAGTTTGAGGAAATGAGGTTAAATGCATGCTATTGAAGAAACCTCGAAGCAACACAAATCTTTTACATTTTCAAGTCAACTTTAGTTTATAAGCCATCTCACCAGTGTGCTGAATCAGCAAATGAAGAAGTTTTACACTCTTAACAGTTTAAATATTCATCCAAATGTATGCACAGCCCAATAAAAAGTGAAATCAGGTAAGAGGTTATTGTGGTTTACATTGGGACAAAGGTAACATGAGATCTGTGTGTGTCTAGAGTTCAAGTGCGCACATTGACATGGATTGACTGGTTTAGAAAATATTACATTATCTTTTATAAATCAAGTATGTATGTATACTGTATGGGCAATAATATGGGTGCAAATATGCTAGACTTTTGTAGCTATGACTTATTAAAATGTACGTTTTATCATTCATCAAACGGTGTCTTATCTTTTTTATATGCTGACATGATCGTACCAGCCCTCTGTTCTTATGGTTTCTTTGTTTTGCAGAATAACTCCCCCTAGATTTACACAAGGTCCCTCCCTCCTGTATCTGCTATAAATGTATGAATGCAGCAGACACACGTTCAGTGATCCTGTTCAGCACAGACGCTCAGATTTAAAATGGCTGTTGTGGAGACACTTCTGCAGTTTTCCAGCAGTGGTACATTACTGGCTGCCTTGCTTGTGTTTTTGGTTTTATATGTGCTTTCATCCAACTCCAAATCTCACAAAGAAGGAGAAGATCCACCAGGACCCAAACCACTTCCACTGCTGGGAAACCTGCTGACGCTGGACCTGGAAAGACCCTTTGATACTCTCTGTGAGGTGAGACATCTGAACAAGAATAACATCATCATTCAGAGATTTCTTTACTCATGTTTTACTCCGTAACTTCCAGCTTTCCAAAACATATGGAAACGTATTCCAAGTGTTTTTTGGTCCCAGTAAAGTCGTGGTCTTGACCGGATACAAAACAGTTAAAGAGGCGCTCGTGAACCGAGCAGAAGAGTTTGGAGATCGAGATATTCAACCTGCTTTCAAACTACTTGGCGATAATCATGGTAAGAAGAACCTAAACTTGCAGTATTCACTGTGTACTCGACCATCTAGTGCACATTTACAAGGGCAGAGTTATCGATGATTCATGTGCACGTGTCACGTGATGTGTTGTCACTTGCAATAACCTGTTAAGCTCCGCCTCTTTCTGTGTGAGCAGTAACTGCATTTACGGGTAGTGTTTACTGTTCCAACCAATTGTTTTACTTGAAAGAGTGCATCATCTGGGTATTTGGAGTGCACTATATTTCTAGTACAATACAACAGAGGTGTAAAGAGTAGCTGAAAGCCATACTTGAGTAAAAGTACAAATTCCTTACTGTAAAAATTACTCCACTACAAGTTACAAGTCACCAATTTAAATATGACTTGAGTAAAAGTATTAAAGTAACCCAATTTAAAAGTACTCAAGTATTTTTACTCGTACTGAATGTTGGCTCAAAGATGCACTAGTCCTCAACACAAAGAGACATTGTAGGTCTGGGCAGTGAAAACTAAGAAATTAGGTTTTATTTCCTAATATAGAAGAGAAATCAAACACCTCAAAATTTTGACCTGGCACAACAAACACAGATTAAACATAGTCATAGTCTTTTGACTAAAATTTTTATTTAGTTTTAGTCATATTTTTGTCATCTGAATTGATTTAGTTTTAGTCTAATTTTATTCAACTAAATGTCATGAGATTTTAGTCTAGAAATCTACATTCAATTTAATTTAAACCCATTTAATTTTAGTCTAGTGTCATTGTGTACTTGAATGTGCCATGCTGAAAAATATATAGCCTAACTTTGTGATATAAATATATGGTAACACTTTACAATAAGGTTCATTAGTTAACATTAGTTAGCTACATTAGTTAACATGAACTAATAATGAACTGCACTTATACAGCATTTATTCATCTTTTGTTAATGTTAATTTCAACAATTACTAATACTTTATTAAAATCTTGTTTACATTAACAAAGATGAATTAATAATGTAACAAATGTATTGCTTATGGTTTGTTCAAGTTGGTTAATACATTAACTACTGTTAACTAATGAACCTTATTGTAAAGTGTTACCAAATATTCTTATATAGGCCTATCCTAAAAAAGATATAATTTTAATATTTAAAAAATTCCAGTAAACTAAAATTACACTAACAGAAATATGATAATGCATATTAAAAACGTGATGTTGTTCATTTGAAAGATTAATTGTAAACACATGTAGTACGTAACACCACTCTCTCACATTAAGTGCACTACATTTCTTCCGTCATGCATCCCTCTTTACAGTAAATACATTACAGCATACTTGATTAAATGTGAAGACAGTGAAATTGTACACTTTTGCTTTAGCGACAATCTATAGACCACCGGGCCACCATGCAGATTTCCTTAATGAAATAGCAGATTTCCTATCTGAGCTTGTAGTAACTGTAGATAAAGCTCTTATTGTTGGTGATTTTAATGTCCATGTGGACAACCCAAAAGACGCGTTAGGACGTGCGTTTATAGATGTTCTAAATTCTCTCAATATTAGACAAAACGTGACAGGACCAACGCATACTCGTAATCACACATTAGACTTAATTCTGTCACTCGGACTCAATATTAATGACGTCGAAATATCACCTCAGAGTGATGCAGTTTCTGACCATTACCTTGTGTCATACACTGTACTTCTAGATAGGATCACTCAATCTACAACATGCTACCGACTAGCCAGAACAATAATTTCCACCACTAAAGATAGCTTTATTAGCACTCTTCCAGACCTGTCCCAAATGAAACATGTAGCAGATAACTGTGACGATTTAGATATTGAAATAGAAAACCTAAACAATGTCTGTTCTAACACATTGGATGCCGTTGCTCCCATTCGAAAAAAGAGATTCAAAGAAAAACCGCCAGCTCCATGGTATGACCATCACACAGCAGCCCTTAAAAAGGCAGCTAGAAAAATGGAAAGAAATTATAGAAGCACAAAGTTAGAAGTATGGCGCGCAGCATGGAAACGGAGTGTTAAACACTACAGACAGGCTATTAAAACCGCCAGATCTACAAATCTTAGCAAGCTTATAAATGAGAATCATAATAACCCTCGTTTCCTCTTTAGCACAGTTGCGAAACTGACTAGAAACAAAGAACAAACAGAAACCAATAGTAAACTTCAACACAATAGTAACGACTTCATGAACTTCTTTTCTAACAAAATTTCGGCTATTAGGGAAAACATCGTAGCTACCCAGGCAGCCACCACTCTACCCATTAGTTCACTTAACACTAGACTACCATACGAACATCTTGATTCATTTAAACCTACTACAATAGATGAGCTCTCTAAACTAGTCACATCATCCAAATCATCGTCCTGTATATTAGACCCCGTTCCCACAAAACTACTTAAAGAGGTATTCCCTGTAGTGTCAACCCCGGTTCTAAACATCTTTAACTCATCGCTAGAAATAGGATACGTTCCAACAGCTTTCAAACTAGCAGTTATTAAACCGCTGATTAAAAAACCACAGCTTGACCAAGGAGAACTTAATAACTTTAGACCAATCTCAAATCTCCCTTTTCTTTCGAAAATATTAGAAAAGGTAGTGGCAAGCCAGTTACGCACATTCTTGACAAATAATAGTACATATGAAAAGTTCCAATCAGGATTCAGGCCCCACCATAGCACAGAGACAGCGTTGCTTAGAGTTACAAATGACCTCCTATTAACATCCGATCGTGGTGAAATCTCAATTCTTATATTACTAGACCTTAGTGCAGCATTTGACACAATAGACCACAGAATCCTACTCAATAGACTAGAAAACTATGTTGGTATCAGTGGTCAGGCGCTAGCCTGGTTTAGGTCATATCTAACCAATCGCTATCACTTTGTTTATGTAAATGAGGAAGAGTCATATCACTCCCTGGTTAAATACGGTGTACCGCAGGGATCAGTTTTAGGTCCTATCCTGTTCTCGTTATACATGTTACCCCTAGGAGACATTATCAGGAAACATAACATAAGTTTTCACTGCTATGCGGATGATACCCAGCTTTACATCTCCTCGCATCCCAGCGAAACACACACGTTTTCTAAGCTAAAAGACTGCATTAGCGATGTTAGTGACTGGATGGCACATAACTTTCTTAAGCTCAACTCCAATAAGACAGAGGTACTTATTATTGAACCAAATCGCTACAAACATAATATGTCAGATTACAAATTGCACATAGATGGCTGTACTGTGGTGCCATCTTCCACGGTTAGGAACTTAGGTGTGATGTTCGACAGCAACTTATCCTTTGATAGTCATATCGCCAACGTCTGCCGCACAGCATTCTTCCATCTTAGAAATATCTCAAAAATACGCCATATACTGTCTACATCTGACGCAGAGAAGCTTATTCATGCTTTTATGACCTCTAGAATAGACTATTGTAACTCGTTACTCGGGGGATGCCATTCAAATCAGATCAACAAGCTTCAGCTAGTTCAAAACGCTTCTGCAAGGGTACTTACTCGATCTAAGAAGTATGACCACATAAGCCCAATTCTGGCATCTTTACACTGGCTACCAGTTAAATATCGCATCCAATTTAAAATATCACTAATCACCTACAAAGCTTTAAATGGCTTAGCACCCTCATATCTTAGAGAATTACTATCAGAATACAATCCATCACGCACACTACGGTCGCAAAATTCTGGCCTATTGATTATCCCTAGACTATCAAAAGTGTCTAAAAGTGGAAGATCCTTTTCCTACTTAGCCCCTAAGCTCTGGAATGATTTACCAACCGATGTCCGAGAATCAGACACAGTCGATCATTTTAAATCTAGACATAAAACTTTTCTCTTCAACAAAGCATTCGCATAATTTGTCTAGTAAAGGTTCTTAACTCGCAATAGTTTTTTTTCACGGAACAAAGCACTCACGGTCATAACACAGACCAACCAAATAAATAAATAAAAACCTTTTCTGCATGAACACTTAAAATGAATTGCATTAAATAGTTTGCCACCGTTTGCCACTGAACCTGCATTAACAACGACAGTGGGGCTTCCGGCCTTAGTCAAACGGTTTGGCACGTATGGTCGGGTTGCGATTTTGGTGCTTTCGTGTGTCTTGTGAATAGTATGCCATACAGACCCGTTTGCCACTGAACCTGCATTAACGACGACAGTGGGGCCTCCAGCCTTAGTCAAACGGGTTGGTATGTATGGTCGGGTTGCGTTTTTCGCGCTTTCAAGTGTCTTGTGAATAGTATGCCATACATACCCGTTTGCCACTGAACCTGCATTAACGACGACAGTGGGGCCTCCAGCCTTAGTCAAACGGGTTGGCACGTATGGTCGGGTTGCGATTTTGGCGCTATCGTAAGTCTTATGAATAGAATGCCATACAGACCCGTTTGCCACTGAACCTGCATTAACGACGACAGTGGGGCCTCCAGCCTTAGTCAAACGGGTTGGCACGTATGGTCGGGTTGCGTTTTTAGCGCTTTCGTGTGTCTTGTGAATAGTATGCCATACAGACCCGTTTGCCACTGAACCTGCATTAACGACGACAGTGGGGCCTCTCAGCCTTAGTCAAACGGGTTGGCACGTATGGTCGGGTTGCGATTTTGGCGCTATCGTAAGTCTTATGAATAGTATGCCATACAGACCCGTTTGCCACTGAACCTGCATTAACGACGACAGTGGGGCTTCCGGCCTTAGTCAAACGGGTTAACACGTATGGTCGGGTTGCGATGTTTTTGGCGTTTTCTCCTGGTCCTGTAAATGGTATACAATATAGACCCGTTTGCCACTGAACCTGCATTAACGACGACAGTGGGGCTTTAGGCCTTAGTCAAACGGGTCGTCAGGTTTCATTTTCTCTTAAAGATCGGAAGGCGACCCTTATTTACCATATATACCCTCGCATTGGGCCCCCAATTTGCTAAATCCTCAACTGTGGATAACATAATTATGCCGCAATATTTAGTCTGTCTGGAACTAAGCTGAGTTAAACCACATCACTGTATGACTCTTCAATACATATGAATGGCCGCTACGCTAATACGATTTTGTTTTTCTCTCCCTGTCTCGTCCTCGACCAGAGGACGAGACAAACAGACCCAGTCCCGGTAGGTGTGAAAGTCGGCACACCTCTGATCTACTGGCTGTCCTTCAACGTTATGCCCAGCTGATACCTGACAAACGATCACCGGCAGAACCGCTTAATCTCCGCTAAATCTCCATTTCCGTTCTCCCAAGGGTTTTTCCCTCCTAGGACTTATTTTTCCTCGGATAAAAGCCCGGGGGTTTTTTTTCTCCTAGGGGGTTTTTCACCCCGGGGAGGCAGCCTTTTTGGGCTTTACCTAGCTTCCTCTTCTATACGTTGCTTTAGTAATACGTGCAATTATAATATTGAGTCATAGCCGCAGCAAATTTAACTGCTCATGCTATCATGTATTTTGTTGTGCTATCTGTCGTTTTCTGTGCTTTTCACTGCTTCTATTTATGTAAAGCTGCTTTGAAACAATTGACTTTTGTGAAAAGCGCTATATAAATAAAATTGAATTGAATTGAACTTATTATCAATCTTATAATGTACTTAAGTTACTCGGGCAATCAGTACAGGACCTCGCTGGTTTATTTTGGCTTATATAGTAAGTTATATCAAGTTATGAAACTTACCAGCTCAGGTTAGCTGATAAAGTAGCATCATAGTATTTAAACATTTGTGCTTGCCTTTGAGTTGGGGGATGACCCTCCTCCAATCGCGCATCACTTTTGTTTTGATTGTAGCATCACATGTTTAACAAAGGGTCCCTTGACTGAAGCAAATGTGATATGCATCCATATGTTTGCTCTTTATCTCTTCTCTCAGACCAGACGCGAACTTTTCTCTACAGTTTATGACATACGCAGCGCGCAGATGTCCCGCTACGGTGGCTAACGCAAGCCATTCAGCGTTTGACATCAAAGTACTGCGAGACCAGACTTCTCCATATGCATTTGATTCGCTCTCGCAGTACTTTGATTTCATACGATTACTCTGCGCAGCGCCAAATGAAGTCCCTCAGTTGTGTGTGTGCGTGTAACCTCGCGACCACAGATTCTATCCATCATCACTCTCTGACACTTTCGTCTCGTTTTTATTTGACGAATAAACAATGTAGCGAGTAACGGTAAGTGTCATTTCAAATGTAGTGGAGTAAAGAGTACAAATACCCAATCAAAAATGTAATTGAGTAGAGAGTAAAAGTTGCCTATATTTTTGATACTCAGTACAAGTACAAAGTAGCCCAAAAAATACTTAAGTACAGTAACGAAGTACATTTACTCAAGTACTTTACACCTCTGCAATACAATACAGAATAAGTATGTGAAATATGGCACACCTGATGTGTTTCTTCACTATTTAAAGAAAGCTACAAGTTTCCAACCAGCCTGATCTCACAGGAATCCATAGCCGTTTCTCAATACCAAGTACGCCAAACTCGGACTTGTGTCCTTCGTAGTTCGAACTTGCAAGTTCAGACTCGGAAGAACGAACTCCTGACGCGAAATGCATTCTGGGAAACTTCGCTGTCATAAGTCCACACAAGTCTCCTCTGATGCATCATCGATAAAATGGGCGAATCAAGAACACATCCGGGGATTTTATGTGAACTTGGGCTCGATGCGAACTTTGAATTGGAACAGTACTTGGTCCGCGACTGATGACGTTTCACAAGTCCACAAGAACGCAAGTACAGACAAGAACGCATATTGAGAAACGGCTCTTATGTCTTTTACGAGTTGGCTTATTTGTATGAATTCATACAATGTGAATCGTACCTAAACATATTTTTTATCATAAAATAAAACAACACTGACCATAACCCCATCATTACAGGGGTAAATGCAAATCGTATAAAAACGAATGAATGTGGTTGTACAAAGTAATACTAATTAGCCACCTCATACAATATGTACAATTGCCATGAGATAGCATAGCGTTGGTCCAACATATGACATTTATACTACTTTAAGATGAGTAAGTGTATAATCTAGACAATGCTTATTGGTAGATAAAAGCACAATAGTCACTGGTTAATGTTAACTTTAGTCAGTGTTTATGAAGCATTAAATGTTTGATGTTTTGATCAGGGATCCTCTTTGCCAACGGAGAGAGCTGGAAAGAGATGAGACGCTTTGCTCTGACTAACCTGCGAGACTTTGGGATGGGCAAGAGAGGATGTGAAGACAAAATTGTAGAGGAAATTCAGTATCTAAAAGAAGAGTTTGAGAAATTTCAAGGTACGACAAGACACAGCTGGACATTTTTAAGCGATATTCCAGCAAAAAATAAAATTATCTTATGATTGACTGACCCTCGAGCCATCCAAGATATATATGTCCAAATTTTTTTAGACAAACACAATTTCAATTATTTTAATGAATGTCCTGGCTCATTTAATTATAGAAAACAGGGCCCACCACTTTTTTTAAGCCCAAAAAAGTGCATTCATCCTTCACAGAAGTAATCCACATGGCTCCAAGGAGTTAATAAAGGCTTTCTGGCCGCTAACGTGAGCTAGATATTATAGTTTAAAAAGATTTAAATATTGATATTTCTCTTACAAAATCACATCAATTAATCCCCTGGAGCTATGTGGATTACTTTTGTGTAGGATGGATGCCTTCTTGATAAAGACATTTTGTAAAATAACATAAATTGTGTTTGTATTAAAAATGATGGACATATGTATCTCGGATGACTGGAGGAGAAGTAAATCATTAAATAATTTTCTTTATTTTTGTAAAACTATCGATTAAAATTATTAATAAGATTCCTTGAGAGATTTGTTTGTTTTTACAGGAAAAGCCTTTGATACAACTCAACCCGTGAACTACGCTGTATCAAACATCATCTCATCTATTGTGTATGGCAGCAGATTTGAATACACAGATCCTCGCTTCAGAGCAATGGTTGACAGGGCAAATGAAAACGTTCGGCTTGGGGGATCTGCTTCTTTGCAGGTATTCTTTTTATGTTCAGTCTATTATTATTTTTTAATTTTAAATTGCATTGTTTCATTTACATTATAATATATATGAGACACAAAAGGTGATTTACCATAACATGTGACCACAATCGATAACTTTTACCTCTCTATCGCCATCTTGTTTGAAAACATAAAACTGCAGGTTACATTACGAACTTATCTTTATCTTTGTTCAAAAGCATCTGACATTTCCCGTGAAATCCAATCTGACAGCTAAACTTGTGAATCATTATTTTTGGCTTATCATTCTGAATAGGGTTAGATAAGGATACTTTTAATATGGTTTTTTATTTAGGTAATAAACTTTAGAGACGTTTACTGTATGAATGATGGTTACACACCGGTCTGTTATTGTGGCGAAATTTCCACATGACGTGGCACAAAGCGAAACGTGATTGGTTGCTTTACCTGTCAGTCATATGGCCTCTTGGGCTGTCCTTAGCCATTCAAATGGGCCATTGTTCCTACAGTAGTATGAAGGTTGCACACAGTTCTGTATGAAGGTCTGGCTACATTATATGGGGGAACATTAACACATTTTCTGGTAACACAGTCTTTGTTACACATGCTACATGTAATTATTATAGTAATAACAGTTAATTATGCATAGTTACATGCAACTAACCCTTAACCAAACCCTATTCCTAACCCCAACCCTATAGTAAGTACATGTTGTTGATGATTATTACTTAGTACTAAAATGTATAATTACACTGTAACATTGATGCTGTAAAATAAAGTGTGAAATACATTTTCTTTTATGCCAAAAATCCTTAGGATATTAAGTAGATCATGCTCCATGAAGATATTTTGTAAATTTCATACTGTAAATATATAAAAAAATATTTTACATTAGTAATATGTATTGACAAGGACTTCATTCGGACAACTTCAAAGGCAAATTATTCCAGATTTTCACATATAGTCTTATCCTAATCATTATTAGCTTATTTATTTAGCTTCCAGATGATTTATACATCTAATTTTTTTGTTATTCTAAGCACTAGTTTGTGGTTGTGGTCCAACAACCCAGCATAGGTTAAATTACAACCCAACACGTTTTTGGCCCAATGCCGGGTTGAAAATAACCCAGCTTTGTTTATCTCTACTCTCTTCTTGTAGTTGTATAACATGTTTCCATGGCTGGGTCCATTCTTGAACAGCAAAAAGGCCATCCTAAAAAATGCTCTAAATAACAAAGAGTCAATAAAACAGTTGATATCTGAGCTGTTAGAGACCCTGAACCCACAGGACAGCAGAGGATTTGTTGACTCCTTTCTCATCCGAAAACAGAGCGACGAGGTATGGAAATACAGTGCTTTTCATAATTTCATCAGTCACGTACACAAGCAGATGCAAGATGGATTTATTTTGGAATATTAAAATCATTTGTTAAATTA
This sequence comes from Paramisgurnus dabryanus, assembly GCF_030506205.2. NCBI lineage: Eukaryota > Metazoa > Chordata > Actinopteri > Cypriniformes > Cobitidae > Paramisgurnus > Paramisgurnus dabryanus. Next base: position 7,709,228 of record NC_133339.1, read on the forward strand.
AAAAATTAATTATTAAAATCCCTGTCTAGCTCAGTGGAATAGCATTGCGTTAGCAGCACAAAATGTCATGGGTTTGAACCCAGGGAACACACATACTGATAAAAAAGTATACCTAATGCACTGTAAGTTGCTTTGAATAAATGCATCTTCCAAATCCATAAATGTAATGTAAATGAATAGTCTGTTATGCAGTTGGCAGAACTGAATACATGTTGCATTCTGTGTTTGTCAGAAATCCAACAAGAAGGACTCATATTTCCACCAGGATAATCTTCTCCTGTGTGTGTTAAATCTTTTCGTTGCTGGTACTGACACTACAGGAACAACATTGCGCTGGGGTCTGATGATTATGGCCAAATACCCTCATATCCAAGGTAAAAATACAGTACTTTATAAAAACGTTCATCAGTTCAGCTGAGTTCAATTGTGAATAAACAATAATGTGCTGTGTTTGTATGCAGATCGAGTTCAAGAGGAGATTGACAGAGTGATTGGTGGACGTCAGCCAATGGTGGACGACAGAAAGAATTTACCTTACACAGATGCCGTGATCCATGAAGTACAGAGACTGGCCAACATAGTGCCCATGAATCTACCACACACGACCAGCTGTGATGTGAACTTCAATGGATATTTCATCAAGAAGGTCAGTCAAAAAGATATATGTGTAATAAAGGCCAGATAGTGTGTAAAAAGCTCACGTTCTTATTTCAAGAGCTGCTGTAAATGCAATTGTGCAACATCTGTTGAAAAAACTCAACTTGACCCAGAAATGTGCAGTAATCGATCTCTAAACTGCCTTTCATTTCTAGGCTTTTGGAGAAAGTAGTGTTTTCACAGCTCACAAACAAACTCCAGTCTTATTTGAATGCTTTTCATATTTTGGACATGTTCCTATCTGGTTTTAGATCATTACATAGCACTGAGTCAGCTCTGTTGAGGGTTACAAATAATATCTTGCTCGTTCTGGATGCAGGTTCTTGTGTTTTATTTTGGTTTTATTGGACTTGAGTGCTGCATTTAACATCATTGACCATAAAATTATTCTTGAATGAATAGAATATAGGATAGGTATCAAAGGAACTGTATTAAGATAGTTTGCGTTGTACCTCAAGAATATGACTTTTTCTGTAAATTTAGGAGGTACCACAGGGATCCGTTTTGGGACCTTTATTGTTTTCCCTTTATTGCTTCCATTGGCCCTTAATTTTCAGAAATAGAACATTTCATATCACTGTTATGCAGACGATTCTCAGTTTTACCTTCCAGTAAGGCTTGATACCATTGGTTCATTTGATGTTATTGAAATGTGAAAATGATATCAAGAGTTGGATGACAAATAATGTTTTGCAGATAAATGAGGATAAAACAGAGGTTTTAACTCTAAGGTTGTCTTGCAAATTCCTCCTCTGCTCTGAAAGCCCAGTTAGGTTCTCCTTCACCAAACCAGTCTTTTTAAAATTAGTGCTGTTATTAGGAGAAGCTTTTTCATTTATTTCAAAGTTGAAGAATCTTCTTTCAAGCAAAGGTTTATGAATTTTGATTCTTGCTCTTGCAACATCACAATTAGGTTATTGCAACTGTCTTTATTCTGGTTTCCTTCAATCTTCATAATCACATTGTAACTTGTTTAAAATGCGGCTGCAAGACTTTTGACTGAGTCTAAAGAAAAGTAACCACATTTCCTTTATAATAAAATTTGGAGTTGATTTTAAAATGCTTATGTTTGTATACAAGGTGTTTTCTTGTCTTGCACCAAGATATATAGATCTGTTTTATTGTTCTGCTTTGTACTCTGTACAGCACTTTAGGTCAATCTATATTATGCTTAAATGTGCTTTATAAATAAATGTTGTTGTTCTTGTTGTTGTTAGTGCAGATACTGTCAAAATCTTTACATGTTATAATTTGGTCTTTTGTTTATTTTCTAGGGTACCACTGTAATTCCTCTGTTGACGTCTGTATTAAGGGATGAGAGTGTTTGGAAGAAACCACACAGCTTTTATCCAGAACACTTTCTTGATGAGAAGGGCACGTTTATTAAGAACGATGCTTTCATGCCCTTTTCTGCAGGTACTTTCAAATCTACAACAGACCAGATGTTGTAGGATGCTTGTATACATTTGAGCAATGAGATGACCCATCTCTCTCTCTCTCTCTCTCTCTCTCTCTCTCTCTCTCTCTCTCTCTCTCTCTCTCTCTCTCTCTCTCTCTCTCTCTCTCTCTCTCTCTCTCTCTCTCTCTCTCTCTCTCTCTCTCTCTCAGGCCGCAGGATTTGTCTAGGAGAGAGTTTGGCCAGGATGGAGCTCTTTCTTTTCTTCACCTCCCTTCTTCAGATCTTCCGCTTCACTCCTCCACCCGGAGTGTCTGGAGATGAACTGGATCTCAAAGGAATTGTTGGAATCACATTGAATCCATCACCACACAAACTGTGTGCCGTCAAACGTTCTTGAATATTGATCCACATATGGATAAATAGATGTTAGCACTAATTTTACAAAATGCACAAACTGTAAATATGTAAATAATGAAAACAATTATTAAATTATTAATAATTATTAAATTATTATTACAACTTTTTGAAAAAAAAAAACCCTTCCAATAGGGTGACAATCAGACTTACATAAGTGATTTGTCAATCTGAGACACTGAGGGTAGCATAAGTACTTTTAAATGAGATTAATGCTAATTAATGGATACACATAACATAAACACTGTCACTGATTGTCCACGTAACATTGTTCAGTATTAAGAGTCAGGTGTAATCTTATGAACTGGCTTATTTTTTTACAAATTATGTTATTATTGTTGTGAACTTTCTGTAAACTCTTAATTTTCCAAATGCCTTTTCCTTATACAAACTTTTTAGCATTTTAAACGTATGACCTTAACTGTACCAATAAAAGAAAATGACACTGTAAAGAGTCAAAAGTTGGGTCAACTTAAGTTAAAAAAAAAATAGTTCAATTGGTAACACCCAAACAATTTTTTAGGTGTTTCTAATTAAAGTATTTTTGTTGTGTAATTTTGTATACCTTGAATGCACTGTACAGTAAGTTCCTTTGAATAAAAGTGTCACCTATCTGCATAAATGTAAATGTAATGTCCACACATATTCTGAACTCATAACAGATTCAACTGAACACATTGATATGAATTGACTGGTTTAGAAAATATCACATTATCTTATATAAATCAAGTATAATAAATAATATGGGTGCAAATATGTTACATTTTTGTAGCTATGGCTTTAAGAGATATTTTTGAGTCATTTTTTGGGTCATGACTCATGACCCAGCAGTTAAAAACCACTGGACTAAATCGGATGACACAAATGAGAGCTGATTAGATAAACAGACAGGACATCCAGGTTTAATATCTTAAGCCCTTTGATCAAATGTAGCCGCTGTCAGACAAACATTGCATAATCAGGTGTGTGAAAGAGGTTAGAAGTCAGTACAACTTAAATTGTAGAGAGATTACCTAACATTAACCTGTGAGTTAATATTCCAGAAAGTTCCCCCCGGCTAATACTGAGTTTGAGATGAGATGAACCTGTGGAGTGATTCACAGATTCCTACAAGAGTTCCACAAGTACAGTAAATCCAAAAGATCATGGATGAAATTAATCACTTTGTAATAATAATAGTGATTCATTCACAGATATTATATACTGTAATGCTCATTATACATTTATAAAAAATACATTTAAAGCTGTTCAAACCTATAATTATCGAAACTGTAAATGTTCTTTCCTATTCGTTTTCTTCCACCATTGCGTCTATGGCAGTTCACAGAAGCGTACATAAGAAAGTTATGAAATTTGGCACACAGATAGAGGACAGTACAGAATGATAACACACCAAATTTGTAGTCTCTATCTTAAACCCTGTAGAGCCACCAACAGTCCAAATTTCGTTTTGCATATAACTTCTGATGCATATTTGGTGGAAACGATTCTTTTCCCCTCTAAATCCTTCATATGAGAAATGCCTATTTATGCTTATAACTACTGCAAACTTTGGTCTACAATCATGAGAGTAATCTTGTTAGATTCCTTGATGCAATGCCAAGTCAAACACTACTAAATGGTTTCAGTCGGCTGTTTAATTTTGCCATTACGTTTTTTTTGTTGTTGCCAAAAACGCTATTGCACATCGCTATGAAACTTAGTATGGGTTAATCAGTGACATGTTCTGCAAACCTTTTAGTGGTCAATATATAAATAAATGATAAAAAGTGCTTATAGTTTTGGATGAAATTGCCATACTGTCATAAGGCTTCACTCTATGATTATGGGGCTCATGCTAAATACGATGGTACCAAATATGTCATAGTCAAACCTACTTTTTCAAGCTTTTCTTAGAGTTTGTTTGATTGGCTTAAAATTCTATATGTACCATCCAATAAAGTCTATTGGAAATGTTATAAATAGCACGCAGTGTGAAAAGTCATGCAATACATGCCCCAAATTCCAATTTTACATGCATATGATAAGCCAGTCCGTCCCATTCACTTTATACAACAAATCTTTTTGTGCCGTTTTATGTATTGGTTTCTAAAAAAGTTTTTTAAACCATTGTTGCTTGGCTTTGAGATTAAATTTGGGATTTATCTTTAGGATGTCATTTAATATATAGGTTTCTCCATGTTTTTGTCTGTTTTTAAAACATGGTCGTTTAGAGTTGGGATTAGAATTGGGGTTTGTGTTAGGATGTCAATTTATGTAACAAAAAGTTTCATAAAAATCACATATATTTAATTAACAGGAAGGACTGGCTTATCATATGCATGCAAAATTAAAAATTTGTCGTATGTATTGCACGACTTTTCACACTGCGTGCTATTTATACACACTTCATGAGACTGGTCTCTTTTTATAGCTTAACTGGTAGAGCATTGAATTAGCTGCGCAAAAAGTTGTGTTTCTGATTCCCTAGGTCACACACATACGTTACACTTTTGTAGCTATGGCTTTAGGAGATATTTTTTCTGTCTTGATGAACAAGCTGAAGTTTAATCATTCATCAAAAGGTGTATTTCTACATGCTGACATGGTCTTACCAGCCCCCATTCTTTCTTTGTTTTGGAGAATACCCCCCAGATTCACACAATGTTCCTCCCTTCCTCTACCTGCTATAAACGTGTGAATCCAGCAGACACACGTTCAGTGATTCCTGTGCAGCACAGACGCTCAGATTTAATGATGGCTGTGGTGGAGACACTTCTGCAGTTTGCCAGCATTGGTACATTACTGGCTGCCTTGCTTGTGTTTTTGGTTTTATATGTGCTTTCATCCAACTCCAAATCTCACAAAGAAGGAAAAGATCCACCAGGACCCAAACCACTTCCACTGCTGGGAAACCTGCTGACGCTGGACCTGAAAAGACCTTTTGATACTCTCTGTGAGGTGAGACATCTTAACAAGAATAACAGAATCATTTAGAGATTTCTTTACTCATGTTTTACTCTGTAATCTCCAGCTTTCCAAAACATATGGAAACGTATTCCAAGTGTTTTTTGGTCCCAAAAAAGTTGTGGTCTTGACCGGATACAAAACGGTCAAAGATGCGCTCGTGAACCGAGCAGAAGAGTTTGGAGATCGAGACGTTCAACCTGGTTTCAAACTACTTGGTAAAAAAAATCATGGTAAGAAGAACCTAAACACACAGAGTTATCTGTTTGAGAGAAGTTTATGATTCATCTGCACCTGATGTTTTGCCACTTTCAATAACATTTTAGCTCCGCCTCTTTCTGTGTAATTGTTAACTTTTAGTATTCAATGTTCAAAACAATTTTTTTTTCACTTGAAAGATTGCATCATCTGGGTATTTGGAGTGCACTAGGTCTGCATGTGTGAAGGTAATATTTATACTTCAATACGGAAGTATGCTAAATAGGGCTCATGCGCACCACTGTTTTTTCACTATGTAGATAAAGCTACAAGTGTCCAACATATGACATTTATACTTCTTTGAGATGAATAAATACATCTGGGTAATCCTTATTTGTAGATAACAGCACAAAAGTCATGTCAATAAAAGTCAATAAGTTATGGTTAATATAAACCTTAGTTTGTATGAAACGTATTACCAAAGCGTTAAATCCAATGCTATCTCATGGAAATTCGTACGTATTTTACAAAGTGGCTAATTCGTATTAATTCATACAACAACATTCGTAGATTTTTGTACGATTTGCCTTGACCCCCGTGACGTTAGGGTTAGGGGTTGGATTTCGTTGTTGATTTTTATGATCATCATAAGTTTTTGCTGATTACTTCGTATGAATTCATATGAATAGCCAACTCATAAAATATGTACGATTTCTCCCAAGATTAACCCCGAGGTGGGTTAAATCAGTACAGAGGCGTAATACAGCCAGATGTTTGTGTTTTGATCAGGGATCATCTCTGCCAATGGAGAGAGCTGGAAAGAGATGAGACGCTTCGCTCTGACTAACCTGCGTGACTTTGGGATGGGCAAGAGACGAAGTGAAGACAAAATCGTGGAGGAAATTCAGTATCTGAAAGAAGAGTTTGAGAAGTTTCAAGGTACGACAATACAAAGCTGGACATCTGAAGTCATGCTCGTACTTTATAAGATTCATAGAGAGAGTTTGTTTGTTTTTATAGGAAAAGCATTCGATACTACTCGACCCGTGAACTACGCTGTATCAAACATCATCTCATCTATTGTGTATGCCAGCAGATTTGAATACACAGATCCTCGCTTCACAGCAATGGTTGACAGGGCAAATGAAAACGTTCGGATTAGTGGATCTGTTTCTATGCGGGTATTCTTTTTAGTAAATCTTTTATAGACATCACTTCAAAAATTCTGCTATTCATGTTGTTTGTCTTTACTCTCTTCTTGTAGCTGTATAACACATTTCCATGGCTGGGTCCATTCCTGAACACCAAAAAGGCTATGGTGAAAAATGCTCAAAAAAACATAGAATCAATAACACAGTTGATCTCTGAGCTGTTAGAAACCCTGAATCCACAGGACAGCAGAGGATTTGTTGACTCCTTTCTCATCCGAAAACTGAGTGATGAGGTATGGAAATACAGTGTTTTTCTTCACATGCTAAACACTATTTTTTTCATTGATTTATACTGCAAGTAGGAATTAGATCAATCAATCGAATAATCGTTAATTGTAACAAGCATTTACTGCAGTGGCATATAACCAATGACATGAAACTGTGTTTAAATGGCAATCTGTGCTTAAACGCTTCCTTAGGTGAATTAAAATATTTTTTTCTAAATAACATGCTATATAGTTGGTGTTTTGATCTTTATGTAATGAAATACAATGACTAACAGACACGGTGTATAACTCCGCCTAACATGCGCATGTAAGTCCGTGCGTTCATGTCAGAATAAAGGTTTCTAGTTTTTCACCTCGCTTTTTGAGTCGTTGATACACTGTTTGTAATAATTATTGTCATGTGAGGAGAGGACAGAACCCAAATGCAGCCAGCTCTTTAACAATATACTTTTAGTACTTAACATAAACACCCTCAAGGGGGCAAACAATGACTATAATCAAAACATAACCATAAAAGAACAGAGCATGACAAGACACAAAGCCAGTATATTACGATACATAACGATCCGGCACAAGATAACAGACACAAATGGTATTAAATGGGGTAGAACTTAACTAGAGAACGAGGACACACAGGTGAAGGGTGTAAACTAATAATGAATGCCATGACCCTGTCACATAAAACACATAAAAAGACATACAGGGAAAACAGGATCATGACAGTACTCCCCCTTAAGGGACGCGGTAACACTTTATTTCGATAGTCCACTTTAGACATTTTACTAACTATAAGTAACTTTGCAACTACTTATCAACTACCAATCTTTAGAGAATTAGTAGACTGTCTGCTTAATATCTACTGACACTTTATTGTGATGATATCTCAACAGACATTCAACTGTCTATTAGTGTCTTTGCAGGTGCATGTCAACTTATTGCACTAACCCAAACCTCTTCCCTAACCCCAACCCTTACAGTCTACTAATACTCTAATGACAGTTAGTTGACCTATAGTTACAAATTATTGAAAGTTAGTTAACATGTAGTTGCAAAGTTATTTATAGTTAGTAGAATGTCTAAAGTGGACTATCAAAATAAAGTGTAACCAGGGACGCTTTCTGGCATCACCACGCAACATCAAAACATTACATAAACATGACAAAATAAAGACAAAGTCCAGAAGGCCCGACGGTGCTGGAGATCCAGACCGCCAAGACATGAAGCGGGAAGAATGGTCTCCGCAGAAGAGATGGGCTCAGGACCCAGCACAGCTCAGCACGCCGACCAGGAAACCCGACATGAGGCTCGCCATCCAGAATCCTTCTAGAGGGGTTCGCCGACCTGTGACTCTCATGGGGCTCGCCGACCGGAACACTTCAGCCAACCATGCACACGTCTGCAAGGCTCGCCGACTAGGAAAACTTCCGCGAAGCTCACCAACCAGGAACACTCCCGCAGAGGCCACCAACCAGGAACACTCCCGTGGGGCTCGCTTAACAAACACCAGGATGCTTGACGGACATCAGGAACAGGACTGGACAGACAGGAATACTTGACGGACATGAAACTAAACTTAGTAAAACAAAAACAGAGCTGTCTGCTGGGTTCTCTTTTGGCCGGATCATTCTATCATGTAAGGAGAGGACAGAACCCAAATGCAGACAGCTCTTTAACAAAATACTTTTATTAATTAACATAAACACCCTCGAGGGGGCAAACAATGACAAAAATCTAAACATAACCATAATAGAACAGGACATGACAAGACACACACAACGGTATCTTATGATACACAATGATCTGGCACAAGACATCAGACACAAACGGCATTAAATAGGGGAGAACTAAACTAGGGAACGAGGACACACATCTGTTGCGGGTGATCAGAGTGTTACGACAGTCAGTTACAGTTTACATTTTACAGTTTCTTGCCAGAATTTAAGATTACATTTTACTCGGTTCCTCAAAAAACGCTTTGCTTTCATTAGGCTAACTGTAATTGCTTTTATTTAATCGGACCCAGTCAGATCCACTGCGGATGGCATTTCGTGCAGCTTTGCGTTGGCAGCCAGCCTCGTCTCGCATGACGTTAAAAAGCCCAGGTGTGTGCTTGGCATTGAGCATTGTTCATGGCTAGTTTTACTTCTGCGCGCTTGGTTAATTTGTTTCACCGACTATATGTGTTTTGCTGCACACACGTGCATGACTTTGCTTTTCCCCCATCGTCAAGTTTTAGTAATTTAATTGTTATCGACATTTAATCCACGATCGATTAATTGCAACATCCCTAGTAGGAAGTTTTAAGGAATCAGTCGCTTACACAAGCAGATGCAAGATGGGCTCATTTGTGTATATTTAAATAACCATTTTAGATTTGTAATGTTAAATAGGACTTTGTAGTCTCTTATGGGGTTAGTAAAATGAATCAATGTATTCTGTGTTTGTCAGAAATCCAACAAGAAGGACTCATATTTTCACCAGGACAATCTTCTCAGGTCTGTGGTAAATCTTTTTGTTGCTGGTACAGACACTACAGGAACAACATTGCGCTGGGGTCTGATGATTATGGCCAAATACCCTCATATCCAAGGTAAAAACACAGTACTGTAAAAAGATTTTCCTCAGTCTGGCTGAATTCATTTGTGAAGGATCAATAATGTGCTGTGTTTGTATGCAGATCGAGTTCAAGAGGAGATTGACAGAGTGATCGGTGGACGTCAGCCAATGGTGGACGACAGAAATAATTTACCTTACACAGATGCTGTGATCCATGAAGTACAGAGACTGGCCAACATTGTGCCCATGAATCTACCACATATGACCAGCTGTGATGTGAACTTTAATGGATATTTCATCAAGAAGGTCCGTCAGAAACATATTTGTGTAATTAAGGCCAGCTAGTGTGTAAAAGTTCACTTTCTGGTCTCAAGAGCTGCTATAGCGACATATACTGTACTAAAGCCTTTAGTGTCCTTGTAAGAGCACCAGTCCTCCCACTCCTAGTAGCCTACAGTAGGAACACTTACAAGAGCAAAATCTTTACATGTTGTAATTTGGTCTTCTGTTTGTTTTCTAGGGTACCACTGTAATTCCTCTGTTGACGTCTGTATTAAGGGATGAAAGTGTTTGGAAGAAACCACACAGCTTTTATCCAGAACACTTTCTTGATGAGAAGGGCCAGTTTGTTAAGAACGACGCTTTCATGCCCTTTTCTGCAGGTACTTTCAGATCTAGACGAGACAAGATGTTGTGCTTGCAGTACAGTATGTATAAATTTGAGATATTTCTCCCCCTTCAGGCCGCAGGATTTGTCTAGGAGAGAGTTTGGCAAGGATGGAGCTCTTTCTTTTCTTCACCTCCCTTCTTCAGATCTTCCGCTTCACTCCTCCACCAGGAGTGTCTGGAGATGAACTGGATCTCAAGGGAATCGTTGGAATCACATTGAATCCATCACCACACAAACTTTGTGCCATCAAGCGATCCTGAAAATCCATCCACATAGGGATAAACAGATTTAAGCACCAATTTTACAAGGTGCATATAATGTATATATTGTAAATACTTGAAGAAAGTATTAGCCACAGTGTGCAAAACTACTTTTATTGTATAAGCTACATTTAAGTATGCATCAGATTACTTTATATTTGCTCAGATATTTTGCTGAAAAGCAATTAAATAGGAAGCTGAATTTATTTAAGACCTCCAGTAATCTACACCTCAGCTAATGAATAGACTGACTGTAGAATCTGTATACTAATGCCACATTCTAGGCAACCTGTAACCCGTAAATTACGACTTCAAAACCACGAATCACGACTCTGAACTGGGAGTACATCGATCTAGTACAGTATTCTTCAACCCTGGTCTTCGAGGACCCGTTCCAGAATGTTTTAGTTGTCTCATTAATTAACACACCTGATTTAACAGCTTGTTAGGGAGAGATTCTGGAAGGAGGCTGATAAGTTGGTTCGGGTGTTTTAAATAAGGAGACATCTAAAACTTTCTGGAAGGGGGTCCTGGAGGACCAGGGATGATGTCACGGATTTGACTGCTGTTCCATTGCACTTTCACGGGTTGAATGTTGGAAAAACACGGGTTACAGGTTTTCTGGAATGCGTACTCCCAGTTCAGAGTCGTGAGTCATGGTTTTGAAGTCATGATTTACAGGCTCAAAAACCTGCTTGCAATGCAGCTTAATATTGTACTGGAATGCATACAAGTTATGTGTATAGCAAGTGTATCTAAATGTATTTTAAGCCCGGAGTATTAGACCTATTGCGAATAGACATCAGAGTTACATCACTGCAAGCTGCGTGTGATGTGGTCACAGAAAAACAGTGGAAATTGTTACGAGTGAGACGTTAAGTACAATCCAAATGCAAAAATGTATTAAAAACAACCAGGCAAACAAGACAAAAGGATAACCCAAAGCAGTAATCCAATAAACAGGCAAAAAGGTCATTACATGAAATATGAACATGGAAGCAATGGCAATAGCTATGAACGCTCGGTATGCAGATAAACTGACAATACTTTGGAACTAGTGATGTTAGGTTCTTGAACGAATCGTTCTTTTGAGCTAGTTCTTTTGAAGTAACCGGACGAGATGGTATACAAATTGAACTGAATTGAACTTTAGTTTTGTGCACAGGTTCCGGTTTGATGACGCAGGACGCACAGCCGAAATAGCACGTCGGACTCAAAAAGAACAGAACGAAGTTTGTCGATGATTGCCGAGGCGAGGATTGCTGACGATTCTAACGGATGAGTTGCTGACACAGCGTGTGTATCACCGAGGATTTGCATGAGCCTGATGCGCGAAAGTTTATTGTTTTATTAGTTTCTTGATATGCTTGTTTTATTAAAAAGCTTTAGTTTTAGTACGATTTATTGTGCATGCAAATCATATTTTAGTTGTTAAAGGAAAACCAATTAGTTTAAAAGACAAAGCTTATTTATTCTTTATACTTAGGATATGTAGAACACATCCGCAAATGTGCATCAGTGCCTTTTAGGAATCTGATCCAAGTTGTAGGCTAGTCAAAACTGGTCAGTTGTATCTGGCATTTACGATCTTTGATTGAAACTGTGACCACAAACATTACTAACTTGTGAATGAAAGGCAATAAATCAGATATGCCTTCACAAAAACAACTTTTTATTTGAATGTTTTAATGTGTTGACACAAACAACTTTATTTGAATGTTTCATTGATACAAGTAGTTAGAAAATAAATGCGTAGTGATGTCATTTCTTGATGATGTCAGGAACCTGTGAATCGGCTTTTTGGACCAGTTCAATGAGCCAAACTGTCCGAAAAGAGCCGGCTCGAATTGAATATACACAGAAAAGGAAGGTAATGTTGAAGTAGAGTGTGTGTCCGTAGTCCAGTTGGGGAGAGGGTGCCACCTGGTGGTGGGATGAATGGTACACTTTGATTCATTACAGAAATGAATTATACACAAGTGAAATGGGCAGGATAACCCACTAGAAAATGTATTGTTGAGCTGTTGGGTGTCAGAATAGAAAAAAAGATGACCTTCAAACAAACCTGAAGCATCTTAAACAGGTCTAGGCATAGTCATTTGTATATAAACATAATAGTTTTATAATAGTTTAAGAATTAACATGGAAAATAGAAAAAATTTGAAATATTTAATAAATAGCATTGTATAGAATACATGATAGTATTGCTTTTTATATGTGATTTATATTGTAAAAAAAAATTGATTTACCAATAAAGCATTTTATCGAATTGTATTAGGGAATGAACTGTATTCATTTTATTTTATTAATAGCTAAAACAAAACTCATAAGTGGGCAGTGCCCCCCTGCCCCCCAAACTATGCATCCCACTCATAGAACTTAACACACAACATATACAAGTAGAGATCCACAGAGACCATTATAGTTTCCATTACAACCATTAAATTCTTAATGAAACGATTACATTTATTTTAAGGTTTATGTTGTTTTTAATAGCAGCTCAAATATTTGCTTTTAATTATGCATTTTTTTCTGTCTTTTATCAAACTGAACTGAGTCTAGTGTAGTGTAGTCTAGTTGTGTCCTGTCAAGCCTTGCTATTCTTTATCTGGTCACCTGCCCTGTTTGGTCCTAGATCTATTGCCTTCTCCTGTGCCCCCCTCCGGCCCAGACCTCCCTCTCCTTTACCCTTTATGTCCTATTTCCTGCTCGCCCTGCTGCTTCCCTTGTTAAGGCGACTTTGGAGACTCTTTTCCCCCATTACTCCAGCCCTAGCCTATCTACCTCTGCCTCCTTAACAAATCCATTTGTAGTAATGGTTGCCAATTTTGTAGTGGGATTTTATGCCCTCAGCTCTCTTTAAACTGGTTCCATGGTAGAATAATGTCCAAAAGTATACATAAACATTTTTAAATGTGTGGCATTGACTTCCTCACCATCACTGAATGTTTTTTATCTATTGTAATAGTTGCATACGAGTCTCTTAAATGTATCACAATATCATACAGTCACTGGTGAACAGGGTTCAAATATGCAGAAAAGGTTGAAAAGCAAAGATTCTGCAAGACCTCTAGGATTTGTCATACTTGCGTGGAGATCTTTGAGTCAGAACACAAGCATGGTTAATGAATGGTCAACATTCAACATTGTTTTGTCTGCCGCTAGCAGAAATCCTGAGTAATTGGTTCATGGCTAAACCACTGGACTGGTTGGGATGACACACACAGTTTAACAGACAGGTCATTCAGTTTTTATATCCTAAACCCTTTGATCGAATGTAGCATCTCTCAGACAAATATTGCATAATCAGGTGTGTAAAAGAGGTAAGAAGTCAGTACAGCTTAAATTGTGACGGAGGTAATACATGACCTGTGTGAGAAACATCACATTAACCTGTGAGTTTTTATTCCAGAAAGTTCTTATTGTCAGAGGTCAATCCACGAAACCCATAGAAGCGTACGTAAGAAAGTTATGGCATTTGGTTCATAGGTAGACAACAGTCCAAAAATGTTACCAGACCAAATTTGGGACAAAAGTAAATTTGTGTGTCAGAGTTCAAGTGCATACATTAACATAGATTGACTAGTTAAGAAAATATCACATTATCTCCGAATCAAGTATGTATACTTTACTGTATGTATAAGCAATAATATAGGTGCAAATATGTTACACTTTTGTAGCTATGGCTTTAGGAGATATTTTTGTTGTCTTGTTGAACAAGCTGAAGAAGTTTAATCATTCATCAAAGTGTGTCCTATATCTAAATGCTGACATGATGGTACCAGCCCTCTGTTCTTATTGTTTATTTGTTTTGCAGAATAACTCCCCCTAGATTTACACGAGGTCCCTCCCTCCTGTATCTGCTATAAACGTTTAAATGCAGCCGGCACAGGTTCAGTGATTCCTGTTCAGCACAGACGCTCAGATTTAATTATGGCTGTTGTGGAGACACTTCTGCAGTTTTCCAGCAGTGGTACAATACTGGCTGCCTTGCTTGTGTTTTTGGTTTTATATGTGCTTTCATCCAACTCCAAATCTCACAAAGAAGGAGAAGATCCACCAGGACCCAAACCACTTCCACTGCTGGGAAACCTGCTGACGCTGGACCTGGAAAGACCCTTTGATACTCTCTGTGAGGTGAGACATCTTAACAAGAATAAGCCCATCATTCAGGCATTTCTTTATGTCACAGGAGTGACGATCTTTTAGGCGGAACCAAAAATTGGGAAAGTTTGGTTCCGCCCGGATGTTTCCGCCCGGACCGGTAAGAGAAAACACCGGACATCCGGTAGCGTCGCGAACGTTGTAATCAGCCAAATTACATACAGCTGAGAGTCATTAAGAGGAGCGCCGGGTGATTGGACGATGGCAACACTCAGGAGAGTATTTTAGAGCAGTTTAAACCACAGTTGGGGTGCTTATTATTCCTGTTGGTGGTGTGTATCGTAGCGTTGAGTTGGGCTCACCGGGTACGCTATTTTGGATTGCTGTATTGCTCTCTCTCTCGTTTGGATTATAGACTTACATTGATGAAGATACCGAAGACCTTATAGGTAGAAGAATTAAACGAATACTGACCTTGGATGAAAGAAACGAAGGAAGGAAAGACGCACCATTGTGAGTATACGTTTGTGGAAAAGTGGTGTTGGTGGCTGAAAACCACCTTGTCTATGCATCTGGAGTCCTAGCAGTGTGAGATCAATCTTGGGGAGCGTGGGACGAAGAAAGTACAGCAGCTGTAAGTAACGGAGTCTCCTTATGGATGTGTTGTGCATGTATTTGACCTGTATATCTCTTTGAGTGTTTTCAAAAGAGAGTGGGTGGCCCTACCCCTGAACCAGCGCGGTGGGTGAGCCAAAGGGTCTTTGTGCTGAAACAGCTCCAGTGACGAAAACAAACACTAGGCCAAGTTACCATCTCCATATTCTTCGTCCAGAGTGAGGTGAAGGAAGACGGGCGTCTATTGTAAGCACTGAGCGTGGTGGGTGAGTCTTGGATGTAGAAATTTTCACTTGAAGTGGTGCTGTGTAATGCTGTGTATTGCAGTGAGATTGCTGTTGTCTTGTCTGACGTACCCCCGCCTCCAGTCACTCGTTCTTGAGACGACGAAGAGGAAGAACGGTTCTAGAGTAAAAACCTGTACATGAATATGCTGTGAGTGTGTTTCAGTCTTAAAATCTCAGAGTGGCGTCTCGAAGTATTTTCCCAGCCAAACGCTCGGCGGACTTGAGTTTAGGAGTGGCGGTGAAGAACTGTGCTATTGACGGTGTGTGAGTATTACCTATAATATTGCTACCTTACCTGTGTCCTTTTATCATCACAGAGTTGGAGGCGAAGGAGATCCGCCGCCCCGAGGTCTCGACGAAAGGGCGCCCCGGTCCAGTTTTCGATTGACCAACGGGTCTCGAGGAAAGGGCAGCGCTCGACCCGGTGTGCCGGCGTGACGTTCTCGCCCCTCTGTAGACCAACGAGCTCGCCGAGAGGGTTTTGGCCCCCGGCGTCACATAGGAAACCACTGTCTAGCTGACGCATCGCGCAGCCAGTTACCGTAAGTCCGCCACCCTGTTAAAGTAATATATGACCTGTTAAAACTGCCAAATCAACAGGGAAGAGGAGTGTGTTGTGAGAGCTGTGCAGAGAGCCATACCTACCTCGAAGCGGTAGCCAGCAGTCATCTGGAGAGAGAGAGAGAGAGAGCCAGCGTGAGCACTGAGATACTGAACTGTGAAGAGAGCCATACCTACCCAAAGCTGTAGTCAGCGCAGAGGTGAGAGAACCATTGGAAACCGATTCATTGTGCCTTCGTGTCCCAGCAGTCATCTGTGGAGAGAGAGAGAGAGAGCCAGCGTGAGCACTGAGATACTGAACTGTGAAGAGAGCCATACCTACCCATAGCTGTAGTCAGCGCCGAGGTGAGGGAACCATTGGAAACCGATTCATTGTGCCTTTGTGTCCCAGCAGTCATCTGTGGAGAGAGAGAGAAAGAGCCAGCGTGAACGCTGAGATATCGAATTGTGAAGAGAGAGCCATACCTACCCAAAGCTGTAGTCAGCGCAGAGGTGAGAGAACCATTGGAAACCGATTCATTGTGCCTTTGTGTCCCAGCAGTCATCTGTGGAGAGAGAGAGAAAGAGCCAGCGTGAACGCTGAGATATCGAATTGTGAAGAGAGAGCCATACCTACCCAAAGCTGTAGTCAGCGCAGAGGTGAGAGAACCATTGGAAACCGATTCATTGTGCCTTTGTGTCCCAGCAGTCATCTGTGGAGAGAGAGAGAAAGAGCCAGCGTGAATGCTGAGATACCGAACTGTGAAGAGAGAGCCATACCTACCCAAAGCGGTAGTCAGCGCAGAGTCCTCTGTGGAGAGAGAGAGACAGAGTCAGCGTGACCGCTGAGATATTAAGCCGTTCAGGAAAGCCCAACGTACCAGAAGCTGTAGTCAGCGACGAGGTGAGAGAAACCATTGGAAACCGATTCACAGTGCCTTTGTGTCCCCAGTAGTTATCTGTGGAGGAGTAGAGAGAACCCGTGTGAGTGTTAAAGGAACGGTAAGGAAGGAAACCCATACTTACCAAGAGCCGCAGTCGGTGAAGAGGTGAGAGAACCCTCGGAGGTCGATCCACCGTGTCCTCGTGTCCCGGCGGTAGTCTGTGGAGAAAGAGAGAACAGGGAAGGAGAGTGAGTCGACAAGCAAGGAGCTCTGTGAGATAGGCGGTGAACCGCCTCGAGCTAGCTACAGGTACACGGATAAGAAAAAGTCTATACCAACACTGATTTGATTTATTCTGCCTCCAGGAAGGAAGAGGAGCGCGCCACGGGCAGAGGGAACCAGAGGCGGGAGCCCGTTCCCCGACGCAACCCCCACCCCCTGTCACTCGCTTGCTCGTGGCCCCCTGGAGGACAGATTCGGGCATTAGTTTTTAATTCCCCTTTCCCCAAATCCCCAGTATCTTTTAAATATTTAAACAAATAAAGAATATTTTTTATACTTACCTGTTCCTCATTGTTGTTTGGTCATTGGGTTGGTTTTGGGGACCTCCTCGAGGTGGGAATTGAGAAGGGGCGTGGCTTAACCACTAGCAGCCAGCCCCTGGCTTGTGACATTAACTCATGTTTTACTCTGTAACCTCCAGCTTTCCAAAACATATGGAAACGTATTCCAAGTGTTTTTTGGTCCCAGTAAAGTCGTGGTCTTGACCGGATACAAAACGATTAAAGAGGCGCTTGTGAACCGAGCAGAAGAGTTTGGAGATCGAGATATTCAACCTATTTTCAAACTACTTAATAAAGGACATGGTAAGAAGAACGTATACTTGCAATATTTACCTTGACCATCGACCATCTAGTGCACACATTTATAAGGGCAGAGTTCTCCCAGACAATGTCTAATCAATCAAATGGGTATTTGGAGTGCAGTTTTTTCTGTATGCGTGACATTGGTATTTATACTAGAATAAGTGTTTGTGTTTTGATCAGGGATCGTCTCTGCCAACGGAGAGAGCTGGAAAGAGATGAGACGCTTTGCTCTGACTAACCTGCGTGACTTTGGGATGGGCAAGAGACGAAGTGAAGACAAAATCATAGAGGAAATTCAGTATCTGAAAAAAGAGTTTGAGAAGTTTCAAGGTACAACAATACACAGTTGGACATCTGAAGTCATGCTCGTACTTTATAAGAATCATTGAGAGAGTTTGTTTGTTTGTTTTTATAGGGAAAGCCTTCGATACAACTCAACCTGTGAACTACGCTGTATCAAACATCATCTCATCTATTGTGTATGGCAGCAGATTTGAATACACAGATCCTCGCTTCACAGCAATGGTTCACAGGGCAAATGAAAACGTTCGGCTTGGTGGATCTGTTTCTATTCTGGTATTCTCTTTAGGATCAATCTATCATTTTAAATACGTTTAATTGCATTGCTGCCATTTACTCAAGCCATTCACCAAAATATTGCACTAAAAGTTGCACTTTTTACCTAAATTTTACACTCTATCGCCAACTTTGTTTGAAACATAAAACTGCAGGGTTTTTTATGAACTTATCTTTATGTTTGTTGAAAAGCAACTGAGGTCCCGTTTCGAGGGAACTTCAACGCTGTATCATGAAATGACACTATGGGAACACGCTTAAAAGAGTGCCGCTTCACTCATGTGTCTCCGTATTTGATGAGGAGGGTGATGTTTGTTTCCTCACATCTCTGGGCCAGCATTTTCTGAGGCGGTGTGACCCCTGGAGTCATGGGGTTCGCAGATGGAGTTAGCAGAGGGATTCGAGACAGCTTTGCCCCTTTCTCTACCCTCTGTCTCCATCGTTTCTGGGAAGAGTACAGGAGTCCGCAAGTCGGCTTCTACCACTCCAACCAGTAGCATGCTAGACTACTTGAGCTTAGAAGAAATAGATGTAATGGGCAATGAGACAATAGAAAATGAGGAAACTAATAATAATCCTGTGGGTTATGATTAGCGGGTGGAGGTTATAACTCTCACTGCAAAGAAACTTAAAATTGAGTGGCCAGTCGAAAGTCAAGAGAGTGAAAAGACGAGTAAACTGGAAGAGAGGTTTCTAAAAAAAGTACAACCAACACGCAGAGGCCTTTCCTTTTTCCTGATCTGCACACTGAGGTGGCTAGATCATGGAAGAAACCATTTTCTGCCAGAATAAATCCACAAGTACATACAAGTTTCTCACACATACAGGGGTATAAGAAACATGGGTATGGCACGCTGCCTAAAGTCAAAGAAACATTAGCGCATTACATATCTGCCGAGTCTTCTTTAAAAAAACGTTTACTACCAAATAAACCATGTGTGTTAGCATGTTAGGTAAAGCAAATATGTCAGGGGCTGGTGCGTGTTTGTGGGGTGGAGGTTCAACATCAAGATGTCATCCTTTGCCATATGAAACGTCCGGGCTTCAGCTGAATGCCAAAAAGAGCAGCTTGGTTTCTATTTGAGGCTAGTATGGGACTCGTTATTGATGCAGGCACACCTCCAGGCGAGTCCAATCGATCCTGGCAACAGTATCCAGAATGAAGCTAGGTCAGGCCTACACTGTAAAATATTTTCAAAGAGTATTGGGTATAATGGCAACAGCATCTAACATAATTCCCTTTGGTCTGCTGCAGATGAGGCCGTTAAAGTAGTGGCTCGAAAGCAAAGGGTAGTGGCTCGAAAGCTCGAGGGGCAAACATTTAGGATAATCAGGATAACCCACAGGTGCCTTTGTTCCCTGAAAATATGGAGAAGTCCCAGGTTCCTGAAAAATCGCCTGACAATAGGGGTGCAATGTCAACAATTTCGACAGATGCATCCCTTGCAGGCTGGGGGGTGGTCGTGGAAGGCAGTTCACTTAGGGGACTGTGGAGAGTGCAACATCTTCATTGAGAAATAAATTGTCTAGAAATGTTAGCTGTGCTGATTGCATTAAGGTCCTTTCTCCCAGTTCTCAGAGGCCGTCAGGTTCTGGTGAGAACAGACAATATGACAGTGGTCTCTTATACAAATCATCGGTGGGGCCTGAGGTCACGCCCTTTATGCATACTGGTGCATCAGGTCTTTTCTGGGCCCAGGAGAAGTTTCTGAGAAGCCTGTATGCTTTTTCGCCGATTGCTGTGCTTCCAGGAGTGCTAGAGAGAGTTTGCTTTAAAGGGATTAATTTTGTTTCTTGTAGTTCCGTTTTGGACAGCCCGAGTGTGGTTGTCGAATCTCCTACTCCTCTTGACAGGCCTGCTTTGGGAGATTCACATCAGGAGGGATCTTCTTACTCAGGCTGGGGGTGCAATATTTCCAGAAATGTGTAAATTATGGACACTCCCCCCTGTTCTGGTTAGGAAGGTGACCAGGCAAGATTGCGGAGATGGGGTGGATGCTAAAACTTTTGAGGAACATGGGTTCAAGTTCAAGTTTATCCTTAGAAAGGAAATTTAGTGTGCAGCAGGATATGTAAAAGAACAAAAACAACTAAAAGCAACACCAGATGCCATCAACATTGTAAACACAATAGACACACATCAACACATCAAACAACACAGCAAACAGCAAACAATGGGGACACTCCTTACCCTGTAACTAATGACAAAGACCAATACACTCTACAATCAATATGTCATGATGAACATTAACAGAGATAATAAATAAAATAATAAATAAACATATACTATAAAAATTACATAAAATATAACCTTAGTGAATTCAAGTTCCTAATAGCCACAGGAATAAAGGCTGAAATAGCCGCAACATAAACCTTTATAGTAGAGGGTGCAAGACTTGATGAAAAACTTTTCATCAAAAGTCAAAAGTTGATTGCTAATATATATAGGTTTCCGTTAATGCTGATCAGGTGGACATCTGATTCCTGACTGTTGACTGCTGGTCGTAGTTACAAGGTGATAAGGTAGACTATTTAAACATGAATCATGTAGAGACCATTTTGAACTCTCAAGCACATCCTCCAGGAAACTTTATACATAAAAATCGAGAGTTTTCACTCTTTGGTGTAGCGATAGACATATAGATCTAGTTAAATGCCCAGTGGCTTCAGTCCTGGAATTTCTTCAAGACTTTTGACATGTGATGAAAAGATTTTCATCAAGTCTTGCACCCTCTACTTTAAAGGTTTATGTTGCGGCTATTTCAGCCTTTCATGTACCTCTATCTGAGGGCTCCTTAGGGAAGCACCCTTTGGTTTTACGTTTCCCTGCATGGCGCTTTGAGGATGAGGCCTCCGTCTACTGTCTAGAGTTCTGGCCTGGGACTTGGCTGTAGTTTTAGAAGTTGGCAGTAGTTTTAATTAGCTCCCTTCAAACCTTTACAGTCAGCTTTGGATAAACATGAATCCCTTAAGCCAGGGGTGTCCACTCCTGCTCCTGGAGGGACGGTGTCTCTGCAGAGTTTTATTCCAACCCTAATCAAACACACCTGATTCAGCTAATCAAGGTCCTACTAGGCAGACTAGATACTTTGAGGCAGGTGTGTTGATGGAAGTTTTAGCTAAACTCTGCAGGACACAGGCCCTCCAGGACCGACTTTGGACACCCCTGCCTTTAGCTGATGTTAAGCTGATTTGCTCACCATTACCACTCTGAGGAGGGTAGGCAATTTACAGGTGGTTCCTGTCAACCATAGACAGTAAAAGAAATGGACACAGCGACTCCATTGGATTCAACGGAGACAAGTGAAGTCAATTAGAAGCACGCACTTCCTGGGTGTCGAGCGTACTGCGCAGACTCAAACTGAGCTCAATGACGTGGATGTCACGTGAGCAACCTGTCTGGCCATTGTAAGTCTTCTAATAGCCGTGCCACGGGAAATCTGAATCACCTACTGAATCTTGCAGAGACGGCGAGCGTGAACAGGAGCACATTTTGGTTAGTATTCTGATTAGTAATCTCCCTTGACTTTATGCCTTCACGTCCACCCGATTGCCTCATAGTCAGTAAAAGATTGCCTGTGAGCTTCTCTCCCAGTCCATACGGTAATTTCTCTACTGTGCGACAGAAAGTCGCAGGTTATGACGCAATCGTTAGCCTATTTTTACAAAAACTGCTTCTACTGGGACATAACGTAAGATACATGGTAATGGAGCCTTTTATACATTTTCGTGTTTCTTTAGAAATAATTAATGGACAAATGGAGTCTTTAAACGCCTCAGATGTAAAGTTATTCGCTGTCAAAGTGATGCCAAAATGAATGGGAGTCAATGGGATGCTAACAGCAGATGGGTGTTCGCTAAGCAATGGCGGCGTCCAGGGAAGCTTCAATAAAATATGAAACCCTGCCCCCCTGCTGTCAACCTATCTTGTTTGGAGTTTGATCCAGGGAATAATAAAGCCATTCTTTACCCGAGACCAGGTTAAGTTTATAAGTTTCCTGTCCAGCTTGAACCTTAGTTATATAGGCCTTCCATCCTCCTCCTCACAAGTCGGCAGACCATTAAATACTTTAACTGCTATGTCCAGTTAGGGTTTTGCAGGAATATATTAATAGGTCTTTTTTGTGGAGAAAATCAGATTACATTCTTGTATCTAAGAAGTGCGCATTACCCTCCCGTTGTGCTATGTGTAT
The DNA here is from genome assembly GCF_030506205.2 of Paramisgurnus dabryanus. Taxonomy (NCBI): domain Eukaryota; kingdom Metazoa; phylum Chordata; class Actinopteri; order Cypriniformes; family Cobitidae; genus Paramisgurnus; species Paramisgurnus dabryanus. Next base: position 7,731,831 of record NC_133339.1, read on the forward strand.
GATTTTTGCTATGTTATGGTGAGTTAATGATAACGTGTACATTTATTTATGCATCTCCTAATAAAGGTCATAAAAGGCGTCTAAGGCTTTCTAGATATTTTATTAATGTCACTTCAAAATTTCTGTCATTCATGTGTTTTGTCTCTGCTCTGTTCTTGTAGCTGTATAACACATTTCCATGGCTGGGTCCCTTACTGAACAGCAAAAAGGCTATGGTGAAAAATTCTCAAAAAAACATAGAATCAATAACACAGTTGATCTCTGAGCTGTTAGAGACCCTGAATCCACAGGACAGCAGAGGATTTGTTGACTCCTTTCTCATCCGACAACAGAGCGACAAGGTACGGAATTTACAGTGTTTTTCTTCCCATGCTAAAAACCTTTACATAGATTTTTTTTACAGGAGGAAGTTTAACCTCTCGACGCGCACTAGTTCGTATGCGGGATGACGTCAGTTTTTTTAACGCTGCTAACAATATCTATATACCCTACAGTCTACAAACATTAATAATATTAACATTCCTATACATCGTTTAAAAGGTCTACGGGTTTAGCATCAGTAAGTGTTGGGCGATATGCGCCATTTTGAGATCGTCCTATCATCAGCCTGTGAGATCGGCGATACACCATAGTATCGGGGGCGAGGCAGTAGTTTACTCATTTTTTATTTGTTATTTTTTTTTACTCATTATAACAAGTCACTTGATTTGTGGACAAAAAGAACAAGAGCAACACCGTCATGACCGCAACCTTCTTAAAACTGATGCCATTAATGCGAGCGCGTCATTAAAACACTAACCATGATTACTTAATAACTGTAAAAACATGCATCTGCGCACACACACACACGTGCGCGCACACACAAACAATTCAATGCATTTGTTTAGTGCTGCTGTTGCAGAAGGCTACACGCGTCAAGCAGTGGTGCTCTCAGAGGTGCCTTTTTAAACACATTGGTTCAGTGAAACGCTATCATATTTTAAACATGAGGGACGTGTTGCTACAACTCATTGAAATGCATATCATAAAAAGGATTACTACCATGCAATGTGGATGTTAATGTAAAACTATGATAATAATAATAATAATAACCATTCGCCAACTATCGTCATGACTATCGCCATGAAAGCCTTCCATTGAAGATCGTCGATGCACGATACTACCGTCTATCTGCACAACCCTAGCATCAGTGTATGTTCTCTGTTTTGAGATACAGATGCTCTAGCATCATAAATGTAGTATTTTGTGACTGAAGTCCAGATGACAACAAGCAAAATATGAACAGGACTTCTTACCTTTGTGTAGATATAATGATCGCGAGTCGAATCCAGTCTGTTTCAGATGTGTGAATAACTCATGAAACGTCTAATAGAATACATCCAATGACCATTTTTGTCCACAAATGTGTATAATCCGTGAAATATAGAACATCAGATTTCGCATGAACACCTTGTAATAGAATATAATATACAATCTAAGGACTATTTACGTCGTAACACTGTATATGAGATTACACTTTAGGTTCCGCTAAACACATAAACCTGCGGTCAAACTTTGTTTCTAAAAGTAGGCGGGAGTAAAATACATAATGTCCAAACAGCGCTGTCAAATATTGTGTCATCATCTGACTTGCTCGTTCCTCCAATGACTTCATGGAAAATAATGATAGACAGAACGTGTAGCCAATTAGATAACGAATCCAACAATCTTTGTGTGACATTTTTTTTCCTGGTGTGGAAACTGCATTTTATATGCTAACATAAGGTTAAATAATAATAAGAACGAACGTGTATGCATGTAAAAAAAAAGACTTTTATTTTGGGACTGACTGGCACTTAGAAAAGGCACTAGTCTTACAAAAACCCTTGCAAGAAGCTCATTTTTGGGCCTATTGACCTCAAACGTGAAACATAACTTCTTTAGACTTGTGGCTTTGAGATCATTGCATTTCTAGGTTTCACACACATATTTATCATTAAAGGGATAGTTTTGCCAAAAATGATATTAAATGCCGAGTTGCATATGTCCATCGTTTTTCAGACAAACACATTTTCGGATATTTTAGAAAATGTTTTAGATCTTTCAGTTGATTAAATGTAATGTTACGGGGTCCACCCATAGTCCACGACCTTCAAGTCCAAAAAAGTGCGTCCATCCTTCACAAATTAAATCCAAACGGCTCCAGGATGATAAACAAAGGTCTTATGGGGGTAATCCGCGCGATGTTGTTGTAGAAATATCCATATTTAAAACTTTATAAACGAAAATAAATACCTTCTGGTAGTGCCGCCATCTTAGACTCCTCTGTATTCAGGAGAGAGTATTCGCGTAGTGTATGCACTTTTCTTAGTGACGTATGACAAATTCGGAGGGCGGGGGCACAGAGCAGCTGCAGAGTAACCTCCGTAGGCTGCGTAAGCTCTCATCCTGAATGCGGACACGACTAAGATGGCGCGCTACCGGAAGGTATTTATTTCTGTTAATAAAGTTTTGAATATGGATATTTCTACAACAACACAGCGCGGATTACCCTCAGAAGACCTTTGTTTATCATCCTGGAGCCGTTTGGATTTAATTTGTGAAGGATGGACGCACTTTTTTTGGACTTGAAGGTCGTGGACTATGGGTGGACCCCGTAACATTACATTTAATCAACTGAAAGATCTAAAACATTTTATAAAATATCCGAAAATGTGTTTGTCTGAAAAACGATGGACATATGCAACTCGGACAGCTTGGGGGTGAGTAAATCATGGGTTTAATATCTTTTTTGGCCAAACTATCCCTTTAAGTTTTTTAGTAATAAAAAAGATGTTATGCAAAAAAGTTTTATTCCGAAGTACTTCAGCCTCTCTAACTTTTTTAATTTTTAACTTAAAATAATGTTGCAACCTGGAAAATGGAAAAGCTCAAAGTGTCTTCTCTCTAAGGATAGTTATACTTATACTCTAAATGGTTTAGTAAAAACAACCATTTTAGTGAAAGTAGGTCACTATTTTTCATGGTTTGGGCTAGAGTGGGGGTGCTTTTCAAGAGGTTAAAGGAAACAGTTGCTTACACAAGCACATGCAAGATGGGTTTTGTTGATAGGACTTTGTACCCTTATTGAGTTGGTAAAATGATTACTTGGCAGTTTCCAGGACAGGGATTAGGTTAAGCCAGGACTATACCTGAGTTTAATTGGGAAATATAACTAGTTTGAACAAACATACCTTACTAAAAACATTACTTATGTGCATTTTGATGCAAAACAAAGGGTGTATTTTAAGATATGTCAGTGCAAGTTGTTTTGAGTTTGGACAGCTCCTACATTTATTTTAGTTTAGGACTAGTCTAATCCCTGTCCGGGAAACCACCTCTACATGTTTTTTGTTTTGTCAGAAATTCAGCAAAAAGGACTCACATTTCCACCAGGACAATCTTATCGTCTCTGTGGTAAATCTTTTTGTTGCTGGTACTGACACTACAGGAACAACATTGCGCTGGGCTCTGATGATTATGGCCAAATACCCTCATATTCAAGGTAAAAACACAGTACTGTATAATGACTTTCCTCAGTACAGCTGAATTTGTTTCTGAATAATGTGCGGTGTTTGTATGCAGATCGAGTTCAAGAGGAGATTGACAGAGTGATCGGTGGACGTCAGCCAATCGTGGATGACAGAAAAAATTTACCTTACACTGATGCTGTGATCCATGAAGTACAGAGACTGGCCAACATTGTGCCCATGAATGTACCTCATGCGACCAGCTGTGATGTGAACTTCAATGGATATTTCATCAAGAAGGTCCGTCAGAAAGATATTTGTGTAATGAAGGCCAGCTAGTGTGTAAAAGCTTCCTATCTCAAGAGCTGCTGTAGCGACAGATACTAAAGCCTTTAGTGTTCTTGAAGAGCAAAATCTTTACATGTTGTAATTTGTTTGTTTTCTAGGGTACCACTGTAATTCCTCTGTTGACGTCTGTATTAAGGGATGAAAGTGTTTGGGAAAAACCACACAGCTTTTATCCAGAACACTTTCTTGATGAGAAGGGCCAGTTTGTTAAGAACGACGCTTTCATGCCCTTTTCTGCAGGTACTTTCAAATCTACACCAGACAAGATGTTGTGCTTGCAGTACAATATGTATCAATTTGAGCAATCTTTCTCCCCCCTCAGGCCGCAGGATTTGTCTAGGAGAGAGTTTGGCCAGGATGGAGCTCTTTCTTTTCTTCACCTCCCTTCTTCAGATCTTCCGCTTTACTCCTCCACCAGGAGTGTCTGGAGATGAACTGGATCTCAAGGGAATCGTTGGAATCACATTAAATCCATCACCACACAAACTGTGTGCCGTCAAACGCTGCTGAATATCGATCCACATAGGGATAAACAGATTTAAGCACCAATTTTACAAAATGCACATAATGTATATATTGTAAATACTGGAAGAAATTATTAGCCACAGTGTGCAAAGCTACTTTCATTGTATAAGCTAATTTTAAGTATGCATCAGATTACTTTATATTTGCCCAGATATTTTGCTGAAAAGCAATTGAATTGGAAACTGAATTTATTTAAGACCTCCAGTAATCTACACCTCACCTAATGAATAGACTGACTGTAGAATCTGTATACTAATGACGCATTCTAGGCAACCTGTAACCCGCAAATTACGACTCTGAACTGGGAGTACATCGATCTAGTACAGTATTCTTCAACCCTGGTCCTCGAGGACCGGTTCCAGAATGTTTTAGATGTCTCCTTAATTAACACACCTGATTTAACAGCTTGTTAGGGAGACATTCAGCAAGGAGGCTGATGAGTTATTTCAGGAGTTTTAAATCAGGAGACATCTAAAAATTTCTTGAAGGGGGTCCTCGAGGACCAGGGTTGAAGAACACAGATCTAGTACGAGTTCACAGGTGGGAAGTCATGGATTTGACTGCCGTTCCAGTGCACTTTCACGGGTAGAAGGTTGGAAAACCATGGGTAACAGGTTGCCTGGAACGCATACTCCCAGTTCAGAGTCGTGAGTCATGGTTTTGAAGTCGTGACTTACGGACTCAAAAACCTGCCTGGAATGCAGCATAATATTGTATTGGAATGCATACAAGTTATGGTTACTAGCAAGTGTATCTAAATGTATTGTAAGCCCGGAGTATTAGAACTATTGCGAATAGACATCACAGTTACGTCAATGCAAGCTTGCGCGATGTGGTCGCAGAAAAACAGTGCAAATTGTTACGAGTGAGTACAATCCAAATGCATAAATGTATTAAAAACAAACAAGGCAAACAAGACAAAAGGATAGCCCAAATCAGTAATCCAATAAACAGGCAAAAAGGTCATTACATGAAATATGAACATGGAAGCAATGGCTATAGCTATGATCGCTCGGTACGCAAATAAACTGACAATATTTTGCAACATGAATGAGGAAATGGCATGGTTTACAGAAAAGCAAGGGAATGAAGAAGTAGAGTGTGTGTCCGTAGTCCAGTTGGGGAGAGGGTGCCACCTAGTGGTGGAATGAATGGTACACTTTTATTTATTACGGAAATTAATTATACACAAGTGAAATGGGCAGGATAACCCACTAGAAAATGTATTGTTGTGCTGTTGGGTGTCAGAATAGAAATACCCAAAACAAATGGCCTTCAAACACACCTGAAGCACCTTAAACAGGCATAGTCATTTGTATATGAATAGTTTTATAATAGTTTTAGAATTAACATTGAAAACAGGAAAATTCTGAAATATTTAATAAATATCACATATAGAATACATGACAGTATTGCTTTTTATATGTACTTTAGTGATTTATACTGTTAAAAAATGGATTTACCTATAAAGTATTAGCCCGAATTGTATTAGGGAATGAACTGTATTCATTTTATTTTACTAATAGCTAAAACAAAACTCATAAGGGGCAGTGCCCCCCTGCCCCCCCCAAACTCTGCATACTGTATGGATCCCACTCATAGAACCTAACACACCACATATACAAGTAGAGATCCACAGAGGCCATTATAGTTTCCATTACAACCAACAACATTTTTATTGAAACCATTACATTTATTTGAGGATTTGTCATACTTGCGTAGAGATCTTTGAGTCAGAACACAAGCATGGTTAATGAATGGTCAACATTCAACATTGTTTTATCTGACTCTACCAGAAATCGTGAGTAATTGGTGTATAAACCACTGGACTGGATGGGATGACACACACAGATTAACAGACAGGTCATCCAGTTTTTATATCCTAAACCCTTTGATCGAATGTAGCATCTCTCAGACAAATATTGCATAATCAGGTGTAAAAGAGGTAAGAAGTCAGTACAGCTTAAACTGTGACAGAGGTAACACATGACCTGTGTGAGAAACATCACATTAACCTGTGAGTTTTTTTCCAGAAGGTTCTTATTGTCAGAGGTCAATCCACGAAACCCATAGAAGCGTACGTAAGAAAGTTATGGCATTTGGCGCACAGGTAGACAACAGTCCAAAATTTTACCAGACCAAATTCAGGACAAAGGTGAGATCTGTCAGTCTTCAAGTGCACACATTTACATAGATTGACTAGTTTAGAAAATATCACATTATCTACGAATCAAGTATGTATGTATACTGTACTATATATAAAAAAAATAATATGGTGCAAATATGTTACACTTTTGTAGCTATGGCTTTAGGAGATATTTTTGTTGTCTTGTTAAACAAGCTGAAGAAGTTTAATCATTCATCAAAGTGTGTCCTATATCTAAATGCTGACATTATCGTTCAGCCCGTTTTGGAGAATGATTAACACAAGGTCCCTACCTCCGGTATCTGCTATAAATGTATGAATGCAGCAGACACACGTTCAGTGATTCCTGTGCAACACAGACGCTCAGTTTTAATAATGCCTGTTGTGGAGACACTTCTGCAGTTTTCCAGCAATGGTACAATACTGGCTGCCTTGCTTGTGTTTTTGGTTTTATATGTGCTTTCATCCAACTCCAAATCTCACAAAGAAGGAAAAGATCCACCAGGACCCAAACCACTTCCACTGCTGGGAAACCTGCTGACGCTGGACCTGGAAAGACCCTTTGATACTCTCTGTGAGGTGAGACATCTTAACAAGAATAAGCCCATCATTCAGAGATTTCTTTACTCATGTTTTACTCTGCTACCTCCAGCTTTCCAAATCATATGGAAACGTATTCCAAGTGTTTTTTGGTCCCAGAAAAATTGTGGTCTTGACCGGATACAAAACAGTTAAAGAGGCGCTCGTGAACCGAGCAGAAGAGTTTGGGGATCGATATATTCAACCTATTTTCAAACTACTTAATAAAGGACATGGTAAGAAGTATGTATACTTGCAGTATTTACCTTGACCATCGACCATCTAGTGCACACATTTATAAGGGCAGAGTTCTCCCAGACAATGTCTAATCAATCAAATGGGTATTTGGGGTGCAGTTTTTTCTGTATGCGTGACATTAGTATTTATACTAGAATAAGTGTTTGTGTTTTGATCAGGGATCACCACTGCTAATGGAGAGAGCTGGAAAGAGATGAGACGCTTCGCTCTGACTAACCTGCGTGACTTTGGGATGGGCAAGAGACGAAGTGAAGACAAAATCATAGAGGAAATTCAGTATCTGAAAAAAGAGTTTGAGAAGTTTCAAGGTACGACAATACATAGTTGGACATCTGAAGTCATGCTCGTACTTTATAAGATTCATTGAGAGAGTTTGTTTGTTTGTTTTTATAGGGACAGCCTTCGATACTACTCAACCCGTGAACTACGCTGTATCAAACATCATCTCATCTATTATGTATGGCAGCAGATTTGAATACACAGATCCTCGCTTTACAGCAATGGTTGACAGGGCAAATGAAAACCTTCGGCTTGGTGGATCTGTTTCTCTGCTGGTATTCTTTTTAGGATCAATCTATCATTTTAAATACGTTTAATTGCATTGCTGCCATTTACTTAAGCCATTCATCATAATATTGCACTAAAATGCAACTTTTACTCTCTATCGCCATCTTTGTTTGAAACATAAAACTGTAGGTTTTCTTATGGACTTATCTTTATGTTTGTTAAAAAGCAATTGAGGTTCCGTTTCGAGGGAACTTCAACGGTGCATCATGCAATGGCACCATGGGAACACGCTTAAAAGACGCTTCACTCCTTTGTCTCCGTATTTGATGAGGAGGGTAATGTTTGCGTTCCTTACGGCTCTGGGCCAACATTTGCTGAGGCGGCGTGACCGCTGCAGTTGTGGGGTCCGCAGATGGAGTTAGCAGAGAGAGTCAAGACAGCTTTAGTCCTTTCACTACCCTCTGTCTCCATCGTTTCCCGGAAGAGTGCGGGAACCCGAAAGTTGACTTCTACCACTCCAACCGGTAGCATGCTAGACTGCTCGAGCTTAGAAGAAATAGATGTAATGGGCAATGAGACAATAAAAAAAATGAGGAAACTATTAATTCATCCTGTGGGTTATGGTTAGCTGGTGGATGTTATAACTCTCGCTGTAGAAAAAATTAAGTGACCAGTCGAAAGTCAATAGAGTGAAAAGACGAGTAAACTGGATGAGAGGTTTCTAAACAAAGTACAACCAACATGCAGAGGCCTTTCCTTTTTCCTGATCTGCACACTGAGGTTGCTAGATCATGGAAGAAACTCTTTTCTGTCAGAATAAATCCACAAGTACATACAAGTTTCTCACACATACAGGGGTATAAAAAACATGGATATGGCCACTTCCTAAAGTCAAAGAAACATTAGCGCATTATGTTTTTCTTCGAGTCAACATCTTCTTTAAAAATTTTTTTACTACCAAATAAACCATGCCGTATTACTTCAGGCATGGTAGGTAAAGAATATATGTCAGCGGCTGGTGCATGTTATCCTTGGCCATATGAAACATCTGTGCTTCGGCTGAATTCCAAAAAGAGCAGCATGGTTTCTTTCTGGGGCTAGTATGGGACTCATTATTGATGCAGGCACGCCTGTCTCCTGCGCGAGTCCAATCGATCCTGGCAACAGTATCCAGAATGAAGCTAGGTCAGGCCTACACTGTAAAATATTTTCAAAGAGTATTGGGTCTAATGGCAACAGCATCCAACATAATTCTTATTGGTCTGCTGCAGATGAGGCTGTTACAGTAGTGTAAGCAAAGGGTTTTCCATTTTGGATAATCAGGGTAAAGCGCAGGTGGCTTCATTCCCTGAAAATATGGAGAAATCCCAGGTTCCTGAACAATGGCCTGACAATGGCCTAGAGGTGCAATGTGAACAATTTCGACAGATGCATCCCTTGCAGGCTGGGGGTCAGTCGTGGAAGGCAGTTCACTTGGCAAATAAATTGTCTAAAGATGTTAGCTGTGGTAAAAGCATTAAGGTACTTCCTCCCAGTTCTCAGAGGCCATCATGTTCCGTTGAGAACAGACAATACGAAAGTGGTCTCTTATATAAATCATCGGGGTTGCCTGAGGTCACGTCGTTTGTCCAGACTGCCGCATCAGGTTCTTCTCTGGGCCCAGAATAAGTTTCTGTCGCCCAGAGCAATATATATCCCTGGAATACAGAATGTGGGAGCAGACATCCTGTACAGATGGGGGTTGAGACCCGGGAAATGGAAACTCCACCCTGAGGTGGTGGAGCAGATTTGGGAGAGATAAAGTCGAGCGGAAGCAGACCCGTTCGCATCCCGAGAGACAACCCACTGCCAGTTATGGTTTTCTTTGACTCATCCAGCACCATTGGGCTTGGACGCTATGGTACAAGCATGGCCGAGACGATGCCTGTATGCTTTTTTGATGATTGCTCTGCTTCCAGGAGTGGTGGAGAGAGTTTGGTTTCAAATGTCCTAGACCTCGTGGCAGGCCTGCCTTGGGAGATTCACATCCGGAGGGATCTTCTAACTCAGGCTGGGGGTGCAATATTTACAGAATTGTGTAAACTATGGGTTTGGCCCCTGAAGGGCATGAACTTCTAGACCAGGATCTCTCTGGTGAGGTTTTCATGAATTCACACTTACAAATAAGTCAGATAGAGTTATTGGAATGTGCATTTGGCGTGCTGTCTGAGGACAGGTCTCCGAGCTCAGTATTGGCCCGAGCCCAGAGCGCTTCCTGGCAAGGAGAGGGCTCCGGGCTCTGCTTTAGGCCTGAACCCAGAACACCCCCCCCCATTCTGGCTAGGAAGCTGACCAGGCAAGATTGCAAAGATGGGGTGGTGGAGGGATGCTAAAACTATTGAGGATGGGTGAGTTGATTGCTAGTCTATATAGGTTTCCATTAATGCTCATCAGGTGGAAACCTGATTGCTGATTGTTTACTGCTGGTTGTAGTTACAAAGTGATTCTCAACTACAGTCCTCGGGCCCCCCTACCAGAACATTTTAGATGTCTCTATATATAAAACACCTGATTCAGTTTATCAGCTTGTAAGTTTGTTAATTATGGAAAAGTTTCAAACATTCTGGAAGGAGCCTACTGGGTGGAATCAGGTGTTTCATATAAGGAGACATCTCAAACATTTTGGGAGGGAGGGCCCGAGGACTGGAGTTGAGAACCACTGATGTAGATTATTTGAACGTGAATCATATAGAAACCATTTTGAACTCTGAAGCGCCATCCACCAGGAAACTTTATACATTAAAATAGAGGGTTTTCACTCTTTGGTGTAATAATAAGAATAATACGTTTTATTTATATAGCGCCTTTCCAGAGCTCAAGGACGCTTTACATAAAAAAATTTACAAGATGACAATGATAAGGGACACTTAAGTACAGGGTGGCATATAGAGACAAGTCCAAAAATACAAAACAGAAATTAAGAGACATAACATAACATTCAGGGAGATAGCATTAAGAAAACAGGTGGGTTTTGAGTAATGATTTTAAATCAGTTATATTATTAACACTGCAGAGGGAGCGGGGAAGAGAAATCCAAAGTTTGGGTGCAAAAGTAGAGAAAGATCTGCCCCCCATTGAAGAAAGGCAATACCGAGGGATAACAAGAAGACTAGAGTCAGAGGAATGTAGTGAGCGAGTTGGGGTGTAGGGAACAAGCATATTGCAGAGATAAGGGGGAGCCAAACCATGCAAAGATTTAAAGGTAAGCAGTAGGATTTTGAATTTAATATGATAGACTACCGGAAGCCAGTGGAGATCTTTCAAAATTGGAGTGATGTGAGCAGAACGCTTAGTGTGAGTGAGTAGTCTAGCAGCTGAGTTTTGGATATATTGTAACCTGGAGATGGAGCTTACAGGTAGACCATTGAAAAGGGCATTAAGTAGTTTTAGTTAGCTCCCTTCAGTGCTTTAAGTGGGCCGGTACACGCCGGTACTCAGTACCGTCACTTCCAAATATAGCTCTTGAGCTTACCACCACCTCTCTGTGCATCCAGAACGTGCTTTTAGCATACCGGAACGCTCATAATCCTTTGGCTGCGCTGCCGCTTTGTACGGTTCCTTATTCATCCAACCGAGAGCAGAGACTACATTACCCATACACCCTTGAGTTTTACAAGTTAAAAGTCCATGCGTTGTCGCTTTTGCTGCTGTCAGCGTCATCAACTCAACGTGGTCTGGAGAGGTGTGTGTTTGTGTGTGAAATGCGCAACCATAGCTGCTCGGTTAAAATGAACAGTTAATATGCCCTCATGGTTTTAGACTCTGAGTAGTAAAAGAACAAGGTCAGAATCAGAGGACTCACTTGGCTGACATCTCACCAAGCCAGAATGATATCGCTGCAGGTCAGACGCAGGCTTTTTCCAAAAGGTACGCGACAATCGCGCGACAATGCTATCGCTCCTATCAGTTTGGTTCCCCTTGACGCAACTTCGGATTTCCTCAGGCGATGTGCAGAGTAAAAACATTATTGAAAATGTATTATACATTTACTTTAATTGATAAACTACAAGTGAACGAAATGTCAATACATTTTAACGATGTGCACAATAGTTTTACCACCCGCAAAATGGAAAACAATGGGACAAAATAAAATGATGACTTTAGAGTTTCAAATGGCCAGTATTTTGTTATTCTTGAACCCATAGACGTGGTCTTGGTGACATTTTTTTCAAGCTCTATCTGAACAACTAGTTTTAGCATTTAATCATGTTGAAAATTTTACTTGCATATCTTTTGCACATTTTATTTATGTTCAATAGTAGGTCTTTCTACGGTAGCTCTTTCTACGGGTATTTTTTCAAAATATTTTTTGATATTATGATTTTTGCTGAGTTATGGTGAGTTAATGATAACGTGTAAAGTCATTTATTCATCTCCTAATAAAGGTCATAAAAGGGGTCTAAGGCTTTCTAGATATTTAATAAATGTCACTTCAAAATTTCTGCCATTTATGTTGTTTGTCTTTACTCTCTTCTTGTAGCTGTATAACACATTTCCATGGCTGGGTCCATTCCTGAATAGCAAAAAGGCTATGGTGAAAAATGCACAAAACAACATAGAGTCAATAACACAGTTGACCTCTGAGCTGTTAGAGACCCTGAATCCACAGGACAGCAGAGGATTTGTTGACTCCTTTCTCATCCGAAAACAGAGCGACGAGGTACGGAAATACAGTGTTTTGCTTCACATGCTAAAAACCTTTACATTGATTTTTTTTACAGGAGGAAGTTTAAAGGATGGGTTTAGTTGATAGGACTTTGTAGCCTCATAAAGTTGGTAAAATGATTACATGTTTTTTGTTTTGTCAGAAATTCAACAAGAAGGACTCACATTTCCACCAGGACAATCTTATCATCTCTGTGGTAAGTCTTTTCATTGCTGGTACTGACACTACAGGAACAACATTGCGCTGGGCTCTGATGATTATGGCCAAATACCCTCATATCCAAGGTAAAAATACAGTACTGTATAAAGACTTTCTTCAGTTCAGCTGAAATAATTTTCGAAGGATCAATAATGTGACGTGTTTGTATGCAGATCGAGTTCAAGAGGAGATTGACAGAGTGATCGGTGGACGTCAGCCAATTGTGGACGACAGAAAAAATTTACCTTACACAGATGCTGTGATCCATGAAGTACAGAGACTGGCCAACATATTGCCCATGAATCTGCCACATACGACCAGCTGTGATGTGAACTTCAATGGATATTTCATCAAGAAGGTCAGTCAAAAAGATATAAAGTATGTGTAAAAAGTAAAAGTTCACTTTTTCATCTCAAGAGGTGCTATAGCAACATACAGTATACTGAAGCCTTTAGTGTCCTTGTAAGCGCACATGTCTCCCCATGTCTAGTGGGTTCAAGTAGCTTACAGTAGGAAGACTTACAAGAGCAAAATCGTTACATGTTGTAATTTGGTCTTCTGTTTGTTTTCTAGGGTACCACTGTAATTCCTCTGTTGACGTCTGTATTAAGGGATGAAAGTGTTTGGGAGAAACCACACAGCTTTTATCCAGAACACTTTCTTGATGAGAAGGGCCAGTTTGTTAAGAACGACGCTTTCATGCCCTTTTCTGCAGGTACTTTCAAATCTACACCAGACAAGATGTTGTGCTTGCAGTACAATATGTATCAATTTGAGCAATCTTTCTCCCCCCTCAGGCCGCAGGATTTGTCTAGGAGAGAGTTTGGCCAGGATGGAGCTCTTTCTGTTCTTCACCTCCCTTCTTCAGATCTTCCGCTTCACTCCTCCACCCGGAGTGTCTGGAGATGAACTGGATCTCAAGGGAGTCGTTGGAATCACATTGAATCCATCACCACACAAACTGTGTGCCGTCAAACGTTCTTGAATATTGATGTGCATAGGGATAAACAGATTTTAGCACTAATTTTACAAAACACACAAAATGTAAATATCTATTGTAAATAATGAAGGAAATTATTGCCCAACAATGTGCAATGCTACTTTTATTGTATCATAAAGGTTGCTTTGAGTAGATTAGTTTCATATTTGTTCATGTAGTATGAGGCTTGTATTTAATTGGTTGATGTAATGCTGGGTATATGATTGGAGTAGTTTTTGTGTTCTTTCTATTGGTTGGGTCGAGTGTAGTCGGCAGAACCAATGGGGTGGCGGCGTGTATACTATTTAAGGACTTTTATTGTGACAGTTAGAGAGTTCGCTGGTGTGGGATGCTTCTCGTTCTCCCTGGCATTTCCGGATCCTGGTGCTGTTTCTCTCCCGGTATGTTTGGCTTTTGCCGAGGAGTTATGACATCGTTGCTGTTTTGCTCTTGTGCATGAATGCTCTGAGTGGGCGTATGTTACGGGTCTCCGCAGCATTTGCCGTTCGACCACCCCCGAGGGTGTTGTCAAATTACTTCAGCTGGACTTTCTTAGTGGCGTGGCCCTCTTTTTGTGTAATGTTGTGTATTTCATTTATATTAGTTTGTCTGTGATTTGTATACTTGGTGTGTGGTATGGTTTGATTTACTTTCTAATTTTCTTTACCATGATTTGTGTATTGTGAGTTGTCCCGTGTTGTTTCAGTGTTTTATAGGCATTGACCCACCGATTGTTGCCTGGGGTTAAATTGCAAATTGTTGTCCCCACATTTGTATGTGTGATTGGATTATTTATAGTGTGTAAAATTGATATTTTGTTTCTTTTTTTTAAGGGCCTACACGGACTCGTGTGGAGCAGGGGGGGCTTGCTGCTTCCAGGGAGTGGCGTAGTTCACGGTGTGCTGTGTAGTGACACATGTTCCTGGGGTGTGCAGGGAAATTGCTGTGGTGTGAATTGGGGTGCATCTAGACAACCTCCATGGTTGCAGTGGGCCTGCCCTGTTCCCACTGATCCTGGCCCTAGAGTTTCATTAATTGTTGGGGGTTTGTGCGAAAGCATGACAACATTTTACATATTTTATAATAAAATATAATTTTGTACTGATACGCACGTCTCCATTTTCCTTTGCCTTCAATTGGTAGACTTTACCTGTGTGCCTGGGTTGGTTTTTCCCTGGTATTTTATCCAGGGTGGCGTAGTCAGATTATTCTAGACATATTTCCTTACTTGGTATCGCCACATTCAGATATTTTGATAAAATGCAGTTATAAAGATAAACAATAAAATGATTAACTGCCTTTGGTAAATTGTGTAACTGTGACACAAATTGAATAGGACACATTGAATTAATTTAACACAAGACCTTCAATGATTTACACCTCAGCTAATAAATAGACTGACTGTAGAATCTGTTTTTATTAATTTGGTGGAACCTGTTTCCATGTATGTATTGTATGGAAGCCCATCCCGCCACATATGAAAAAAATCATGGTCAGGTAAATAATAGTTATAAAAAATAAGTCAAAATTATTACTTTTAAAGTCATATCCTCTCCTGATCCTCTCCGAGAGCTTATATGGCAACCCGGATAAAAGTTGTTAGCTTAAATCCCTTATAAATTGAGTCAATTTCCACATATAACTCAAGTCAATTTCTACAAGTCAATTTCTCCATATAACTCAAAGTTGCAACGGAATAATTGACAGATTGCTAAATTATTGATTTAAATGAAGTCTAGAATGTGAACTTTAGTATAGCAGGCAGAGTGCAGGATCACAGTATCCATTTCTAATTCAAAAGGCCTAAATGTAACAACTGCACTGTTTTCCTACCGAGTTCCGCGTAAAAAACATCCTTATTTCTAAAAAATAAACTAAATCAATTAAATAAAAACAAATACCAATCTTTGGTCAGATACAGACAGTACATTGATCATATGGCCCTGTGTTTTAAAGGGGACATTTCATGAAAATCTGACTTTTTTCATGTTTAAGTGCTATAATTGGGTCTCGAATGCTTCTTTCAACCTAGAAAATGTGTAAAAGATCAACCCAGTAACTGTTTTGGTAAACCATTCTCTGGAAGCATGTGAAAAAGTAGGTCATGGAAATTTGGCTCCCCTTGTGATGTCAGAAGTGGATCTTATTTTAATAATACCACCCCATAATTTGCACTATCCAATCACGGCAGTGTCACAAGCACTTAGACACAAGCAGAACCCATGTACGCTACGATTGAGAAAGAGGCACTAGTAAATTCAAATCAGCATGTTTCATGTCTGGAATGGATGTATTCTTGATTCTATAAGGTATCAATAATATAACAAGATAACTTTGTTTGAAATGGGTTTGGCTAAAAGAAAATGTTGGTTTCGTCTATACTTCTACTAGGTACTTATACTACATTGACTGGGTTAAATAGAATTGCATTACAAAAAAGAGTCTAAGGCTATGTTTACATTAATGCGTTTATCCTTTACAACGCATTACTTTTGCTATGTTTACGCCTTTCATTTACACTACACCAGCGTTTTCAACCCTCATAAACGGAGTCGTTCGCAAACGCTGCAGACATGCTATCTGAACACCGACAGGGAAGATAAGGTATTTGGTGTTTTTCTGAAGAATACAGTCAGTTTTTATGAAAATTTTCATATGGACTCTAAGATCATAAATATGAACAATTAACTATTATAAATATAACAGCGTGAAATGGCTGAAATTGAACAATAAGCATTTATGTAGGCTAAAGCTATACTTCACCAATGTTATTATGTTCCTTTCTGTTTGGTTTATAACATCAACATTAACCTATTAATCATATTAATATGTTGTTGGGGGGAGCTAGAACAATATAAGACTTTCCCAAACACATTTTTATAGGTTCAAAAATAGTGTCTGTTGTAGTTGCCGGCAAAGGATCCAGGTATGAATTTTTGTCAATATTGCACACCCCTAGGCTGCATAAATGCGCAAAGGTAAGCGTGATTGGTCATGTGTCATGCGTTTATGGTCGTGTATAGAGTGGATGAAGATTCTTTTTAAAATGCCAGTATAAACAAGGATCGTTTTCATTTTAAAATGCCATTTTAAAACGCAAATGCTCTTATGTAAACGGCCTAAAATACATTAAAAAAATTCAGTATGAAGATATATTCAAAACTTTCTTGAGAAGGCTACTTTGATGGATCCTCGCTTCAAAGGCAAACTTGAATGTGTTGCTGATGCTGCCTGCGGCTGGCTGGAGAAAGCAGCAGTTTGCAATTTAAATGTAAACAGTACAGTGTGAAACATTTTTCCTACAGGTACAAATGGAGAGCCTTCAAGACATTGATGAGAAAGAAGGATCAGATGACCATGATGAGAAGAAAGCTGTTGAACATGTAAGTTCGTAGTCTTAACATAGTTTTTTTTTAAATGAATGAAGTGTTAAGCGTTGTCTAAACACTACTTTTATGTTTAAGCTGAACAGGTCCAGAAAGAGACTGAAATCTACAGAGGTCTGTCTTCAGTTCCATCTGACAAGACCAGATTTGCATTAACACATACCTGTGTGTACAGGCCTCACCGACACCATCTGAGGGAGTTTTCTCCTGTGCAGGACATCCAATAAGTCAGGAGAGGTGCTGTATTTTGACAGAGAAAGCAAATTTGGTCATATTTCTTTAAAAAAAATTGCTGAATGTTGTTTTAATGTTATTATTAGTTTTATAGCTGTTATTTAGTGTTACATTATTTAGAATTACTGTTAAATTATTGCTTAGTTTTCAGTTTGTTATGTTAAGTTTTATTTTGTACATTTATATATTTGTGTCCTTTAATATATTGTTTAATAAATAAATAAAAAACAGTAAAAAAGCTGTTCTTTCATCCAAAGGCATTATGTGACTTTTTTTGCTAAGTATCGGTTTAGGGGCACTAGGACCGTTTTAAACGTATCGATTTGGCACCGGTAAAAAACCCAAACGATGCCCATCCCTAGGTGGTAAGAGGTTATTGTGGTTTTCAATAGGACAAATGTACACTAAAAATAAAGTTGGTTCATCAGGCTAAAGAAACCAATAAAAAACAAATACATGAAATATTGATTAAGGTTGAAAATATGGTATTGTCATACTTGTCATACATACAGAGATCTTTCACACAAATATGGTTAATGAATGGTCAACATTCAACATTGTTTTGTCTGACTCTATCAGAACCCGTGAGTAATTAATTGGCTCATGACCCAGCAGTTATAAACCACTGGACTGGATGGGATGACAAACAGACAGGTCATCCAGATTTTATATCCTTAACCTTTTGATCCAGTGTAGCATCTGACACAAACATTGCATAATCAGTTGTGCAAAAAAGGTAAGAAGTCAGTACATCTTAAATTGTGACGGAGATAACACATGACCTGTGTGAGAAACATCACATTAACCTGTGAGTTTTATTCCAGAAAGTTCTTATTGTTAGAAGTCAAACCCAGAAACCCAAAGAAGCGTACGTAGGAAAGTTATGGCATTTGGCACACCGATAGATGACAGTCCAAACCAAATTTGGGACAAAGGTAAATTTGTGTGTCAGAGTTCAAATGCATATATTGACATAGATTGACTAGTTTAGAAAATATCACATTATCTATGAATCAAGTATATATGTACAGTATACTATACTGTATATATAAGCAATTATATGGTTGCAAATATGTTTCACTCTTGTAGCTATGGCTTTAGGAGATATTTTTGTTGTCTTGTTGAACAAGCTGAAAAAGTTTAATCATTCATCAAAAGGTGTTGTTATCGAAATGCTGGCACGATCGTACCAGCCCTCTGTTCTTAATTTTTATTTGTTTTGGAGAATAACGCCCCCACACACTAGATTTACACAAGGTCCCTCCTTCCTCTACCTGCACACATTCAGAGATTCCTGTGCAGCACAGACGCTCAGATTTAATGATGGCTGTTGTGGGGACACTTCTGCAGTTTTCCAGCAGTGGTACAATACTGGCTGCCTTGCTTGTGTTTTTGGTTTTATATGTGTTTTCATCCAACTCCCAATCTCACAAAGAAGGAAAAGATCCACCAGGACCCAAACCACTTCCGGTGCTGGGAAACCTGCTGACGCTGGACCTGAAAAGACCCTTTGATTCTCTCTGTGAGGTGAGACATCTTAACGCATTCCCCACCAGCCTTTTTTTTTAAAGTTGCCTGTTACGATTTGTTGTGATTTTCACAACAAATCAAATGACTGAAGAGACACATTGCTTTCAAACAAACAATAAATAATTAAACAAACAAACAAAACGGGAAAAACGTTTCTTCCTATCTATATATTTTTTCTCTACTTATAAATATGTGACCAGGCACGGAAAGTAGGGACACAAGTGGGATCTGGGGCATTTTGAGTTATTCACAGATTCTGAAAGTGCAGTTTCTAAGCTTTCCAATGATGTGTAACACACATCTGATACGATTTGGAGAAGTTGTGGCCATTTGAATGTAGGAACTCAGAAAAACTTAAACCGAGAAAATAAAGACTTGAAAGGTACTCTTTTTTCCAGCTGGGGGAGACAATAGGGCTCATTTACATCTCATTTAGCTAAGCCACACCCCCTGTAAAGCCGTTTTGAGAAACAGATGTTCTAGCGTCATATGTAGTATTTTATGACAGAAGTACTGATGACAACATGTAAAAATAAACATAACTTTTTACCTTTGTGTTGATCACAAGTGGAATCCAGTCGGTTTCAGATGTGTGAATCATCCAATCACCATTTTTGTCCACAAATGCGTATAATCCGTGAAATATAGATACATAGTCTATTGTTTACATCAGATTTCGCATGAAAGTCTGGTAATAGAATATAATATACAATGTGAGGACTATTTACATCGTAACATGTAAGGGTATATGAGACGTCATCCGACTGTGGTTACCGCATAAAGTCGAACAAGCCAGTGACGCAGCTGACGTACGATGCGGCTGACTGTCATCTGTTATCTGCTGACTGAATTTTTTTTTGTGCGCACGAGCTTCGTTTACAGTCTGGGGAGACGCACGCTGTAAGTTTGAAGAAAAACTTAGCAAACATGTCTGAGGAACAGGTCAGCTGCATCACTACAGTCATGTCACTTCATGCGGTTCACAACAGAGCCGGAAGAGAAGACAATGCTGAATAAAGTCGTAATTCTTGCTATTTTTGGACCAAAATGTATTTTCAATGCTTCAACACATTCTAACTGACCCACTGATGTCACATGGACTACTTTGATGATGTTTTTATTACCTTTCTGGACATGGAAAACGTACATAGATTTTCATTGGAGGAGACAGAAAGGTCTCGGACTAAATCTAACGTTAAAACATCTTAAACTGTGTTCCGAAGATGAACGGAGGTTTTAAACCATACATTTTCTATTTTCATTTTTCAGCGAACTATCCCTATTAAGTAGCCATGCTGTTCCCTTTGGGGGCGGGGGCAAAACAAAAGCCGCATATCTATATGTAAATATACACAGTCAATCTCAGGAAAAACAAGCAGATTTCAACCACAAAATGTACGCTTTTAAATATACAAAAACTGCTATCTCAAACATGGAGAGGCTTCTTTGTGATCTTAACTAACAGATTCAGCAAAAAAACGAAAATCAAAATTTTTGAAAAAAAAATCTCATTATTTTGAAAGTTGTGCTGCCGACTTATTTTTTTTTAGCAAAAAGCTGAAATAATTGCATTTTTGTGTAGGTATTTTTTGTTAGAGAGCACATTCAGAATGATTATCAAAACATTCATTGAGTTTAAAATTAAAAAATACTTTTTTGCTTCAGTTTTTTATAAATTGAGTATCTAGTGGATTATCGCGGTGTTACAGATAAACATAAAAACTCATAAGGAGCATGTTTTTCATGCAAATGTTTTCTCTTAATTTACAAGATAACTCATCAGTGGTGGGGAATGAGTTAACAAGAATGAGAGCATCATTTAGAGATTTCTTTACTCATGTTTTACTCTGTATCCTCCAACTTTCCAAAATACATGGAAACGTATTCCAAGTGTTTTTGGGTCCCAATAAAGTTGTGGTCTTGACCGGATACAAAACGATTACAGAGGCGCTCGTGAACCGAGCAGAAGAGTTTGGGGATCGACATATTCGACCTATTTTCAAACTACTTAATAAAGGATGTGGTAAGAAGAACGCATATTTGCAATATTCACTGTGTTTTCGACAATTTAGTGTACACATTTATAACGGCAGATTTCTCCAAAATGAAAGACAATGTTCTAACCAATCATCTGGATGTTTGGAGTACCGTAGGTCTGTATGTGTGAATGTATTAATTAATACTAGAATACATGTTTGTGTTTTATCAGGGATCATCTCTGCCAACGGAGAGAGCTGGAAAGAGATGAGACGCTTCGCTCTGACTAACCTGCGTGACTTTGGGATGGGCAAGAGAGGATGTGAAGACAAAATTGTGGAGGAAATTCAGTATCTGAAAGAAGAATTTAAGAAGTTTCAAGGTACGACAAGACACAGTTGGACATCTGAAGTCATGTTCATACTTTAGAAGAATAATTGAAAGAGTTTGTTTGTTTGTTTTTACAGGAAAAGCATTCGATACTACTCAACCCGTGAACTACGCTGTATCAAACATTATCTCATCTATTGTGTATGGCAGCAGATTTGAATACACAGATCCTCGCTTCACAGCAATGGTTCACAGGGCAAATGAAAACGTTTGGATTGGTGGATCTGTTTCTATTCTGGTAGGGTCGATTAATCATTTTAAAATATTTTTTAATAATTTAAATTGCATTGTTGCCATTTACCTGCGTGTATATAACATTTATATATTAAAGGAGCCATTAAAGGTGATATACCGTATTATTGCATTAAAAGTTGCACTTTTACATCTTTGTTAGAGACATAAAACTGCAGATTTCTTTATGAACTTATCTTTATATTTTATATTTAACTTATCAAAATACACATATTTTGATATGATGAGCCACATTTTGATGAGTTTTGCATTCATGCCACCCTGAAAGAGAAGTCACCGCACGCCACTGTCTGATGTGTTGTTCGTGATATTTTTTCTTCAGTAGAACAATAAAAATATTTTTGTAAAAACTGCAGTGCTCTGATTCATATAGACCGTTAAGGCAGTAACAACATAAACAAACGGCTTTTCTGTGGAACAAACATAAATTCCGGTAAGCTCCGCAAAGAATCAATAACAATAGAGTCCTTGTTCATTTCTGATAACAAGCTAAAAAAACATTATTAAAATTTTATAGCTAATGGGTATAAAAAAGAGTCTGAGCTAACGTTACTGTGTAAAAGGTGTCCAATATTAATGTGAACAATGTTAACTACAAACCAGCTGCCAAACCTCCTTTTACATAGTGGTGATTCATGATCACCGTCGCCCCCTGTCCTGAGGAAACCAAAACATTTGTTTTTTTCAATGAGGTATTTGTTCTAGAGTTCTGTCAGACCAATAAACAAACAGAGACCGGAGGTCCTGACCAGACGCGTAACCGCGACAATGCGCGTGCGTCCGATGAAACCAACTATAATGCATTTGAAAAGGTTAACAATCTACTTATAATTTTATAAAAACATTTATATTTTGGCCAGAAATAATATATTTTTGCCGTATAGGTTGTAAAAATGTAAATGTATTTGTTTCCCCTGAAATACATTTTGAAATATATGTTAATATATGAAGGTTAAAACTAAATATATTTTCAAATTCAAAAATGTAATTAAGCTTTACTTTCTACAAAATGTATACAGCATATAGTGCTGCCTCACGATTAGCCGCGACTAATAGTTTGCAGACTAAAGTTTTTGTTTAAAAATGTAGGTGTACTGTGTATAATAATTATGTATAAATACACACACACACACACATGCATGTATATAGTTAAGAAACATTTGCATGTGTATATACATGTTTATATTTATATATAATTTATATTATATATAAATATAAATATTTATTATATAAATATATGGTTTTCATAAAATTATACATGTATGGGTGTGTATTTATATATACATAATTATTATACACAGTACAAACACATATACTAAGTAAACAAAAACTTTTATTCTGCAAACGATTAGTCGCGACTAATCGTGAGGCAGCACTAACAGCATATATTTAAGATATATTTTAGCCAGAGACATTTTTTGACTTATTGGTCGCGTTCCTTGCTCTAGATTACTCTTGAGATTCAACTTTGTGTCATGCTAATTTTTTACTTGAGTTGAATATTTTCAGCTTGTGCGAAGATGTGTTTGAGACGAATAACGTGTGTTTTCGCAGTATTCATGCCACCCAATTCCCTTAATTCGCATCGCCCGCGTCTATTCACGTCTTTGCATTGACTTTATATGTAATCTTTTTGCGCAAATCATTAAATTCGCTTTGGTGTGTTATCCAAATAAGGCCTTCTAGATATTTTATAAATGTCAATTTTGAAGCTGTCACAAAAATTCTGCCATTCGTGTTGTTTGTCTCTACTCTCTTCTTGTAGATGTATAACACATTTCCATGGCTGGGTCCGTTCCTGAACAGCAAAAGGGCTATGGTGAAAAATGCTCAAAAAAACTTAGAGTCAATAACACAGTTGACCTCTGAGCTGTTAGAGACCCTGAATCCACAGGACAGCAGAGGGTTTGTTGACTCCTTCCTTATCCGAAAACAAAGCGATGAGGTATGTTTTTACAGTGTTTTCCTTCACATGCTAAACATAGTTTTTTGTACAGAAGGAAGTTAGGAAATAGTCACTTACACAAACAGATCCTGGATGGGTTTAGTTGATAGGACTTCATGGAGTTCCTAAAATGAATGATTTTGTATTTGTCAGAAATCCAACATGAAGGACTCACATTTCCACCAGGACAATCTTCTCATGTCTGTGGTAAATCTTTTTGTTGCTGGTACTGAAACTACAGGAACAACATTGCGCTGGGGTCTGATGATTATGGCCAAATACCCTCATATCCAAGGTAAAAACACAGTACTGTAAAAAGACTTTCCTCAGTCTGGCTGAATTCATTTGTGAAGGATCAATAATGTGCGGTGTTTGTATGCAGATCGAGTTCAAGAGGAGATTGACAGAGTGATCGGTGGACGTCAGCCAATGGTGGATGACAGAAAAAATTTACCTTACACAGATGCTGTGATCCATGAAGTACAGAGACTGGCCAACATAGTGCCCATGAATCTACCACATACCACCAGCTGTGATGTGAACTTTAATGGATATTTCATCAAGAAGGTCAGTCAAAAAGATATTTGTGCAATAAAGGCCAGCTAGTGTGTAAAAGTTTACTTTCTTATCTCAAGAGCGGTTTCAGCAACATATACTAAAGCCTTTAGTGTCCTTGTAAGCGCACATGTCTCCTCACTACTACTGGGTTCAAGTAGCTTACAGTAGGAAGACTTACAAAAACAAAATCGTTACATGTTGTTATTTGGTCTTTTGTTTGTTTTCTAGGGTACCACTGTAATTCCTCTATTGACGTCTGTATTAAGGGATGAAAGTGTTTGGGAGAAACCACACAGCTTTTTCCCAGAACACTTTCTTGATGAGAAGGGCCAGTTTGTTAAGAACGACGCTTTCATGCCCTTTTCTGCAGGTACTTTCAAATCTAGACCAGACCAGATGTTGTGCATGCAGTATGTATACATTTGAACAATCTTACCCCCCCCCTCTCTCTCAGGCCGCAGGATTTGTCTAGGCGAGAGTTTAGCCAGGATGGAGCTCTTTCTTTTCTTCACTTCCCTTCTTCAGATGTTTCGCTTCACTCCTCCACCCGGAGTGTCTGGAGATGAACTGGACCTCAAAGGAATCGTTGGAATGACATTGAATCCATCACCACACAAACTGTGTGCTATCAAACGCTCCTAAATATAGATGCGCATATGGATAAACTGATTTTAACAGATTTTTTTTTAAATATGTATTGTAAATAATGAAGGAAATTATTAGCCAATGCTGTGTGTGCAACACTACTTTTATTGTATTGTAAAGGTTATGCTTTCAGTAGATTAACTTTTTTTATATTTGATACACTTGGTGGGATGCTATTTTATACTACAGTAGGATGTATGTATGATAAAATTAAGATCAACGGCAAAATGTCAATATGAAAAGCCTACAAATCTGAAATTTACAACAAAAAAATATTACAATGTGGCTTAATAAATGTGGAATACATTCAAAAGCCTATTTCTATGTTTGTATTGTATGGAAGCCCATCCTGCCACATAAGAAAAAATCGTGCTCAGAATTTTAACTTTTAAAGTAATAACTTTGCCTTTTTTAATCTCATAATTATGACTTTTATCTCATAATTTTGACTTTTATCTTAAAATTATGATTTGCCAGAGCATGTTTTATTCTTATGTGGTGGAAATGGGCTTCCATAGTATGTTGCGCAAGTTTTTCATTGTTGTATCTTAAAATGAGGATCCTGCTACAATGTAGTCAAGAAGGTAAGAAGACCAAAACATATACAAGATACCCCCCCCTCAAAAAACAAAACAAAAAAACATTGATATTAATGTACAGTATGTATATATGCTACTGTACACCAATTTAAGGCTTATGTTGGTGAGGCGGATTGCTTGATCTTCTTTAAAAACATTTATTTGGCAACCCGGATGTAAGGTATAACTCAAGGTTGTGACAGAAAAATTGACAGATTGATAAATAATTGATTTAAATAAAGTCTAGAATGTAAATTTTAGTATAGCAGACCGGGTGCAGGATCATGATCCAGTAAATGTAACCATACAATTGCAGTGTATATTTTTTCATTTTTAAAAAATGTTAACTAAATCAATAAAATAAAAAATATTACCACTGTAACAGTTATTTTCTGTATTTTGGACTTTAGGTTTGTATTTGAGTTCCTACTTATGTAGTCAGTCTTGTTCTGTTTTCTTATTAGTTCCCATGTTGATTGGTTCTGGTGAATTTCCAGACCAGACAGCTTGTCTCAAATCTGGTGGACACTTCATTGGTGTCTGTGCGGAAGGCTGGTCCGCGGCTCCACCCTGGTCCCAGCCTCCACCCTGGTAAGCGGCCCCGCCCTGGTCCCAGCCTCCGCCCGCATCTCCGCCCTGGTCACAGCCTACGCCCGAGCCTCCGCCCTGGTCACAGACTCTGCCGCTCGTCCGCCCTGGTCCCAGCCTCTGCCCGTGCCCTCCACCCTGGTGTTCAGCTCTGCCCTGGTCTGCGGCTCCGCCCTGGTCCCAGCCTCCGCCCTGGTCCCAGCCTCCGCCCGCGTCTCTGCCCACGTCTCCGCCCTGGTCCCAGCCTCCGCCCGCGCCCCCGCCCTGGTCCCAGCCTCTGCCAGCGCTTCCGCCCTGGTCTGTTTCTCCGCCCTGGTCCCAGCCTCTGCCCTGGTCTGTGGCTCCACCCTGGTCCCAGTCTCTGACCACAGCTCCCCCTGGTCCCAGCCTCTGCCCGCGGCTCTGCCCTGGTCCCAGCCTCTGCCCACAATGTTAAGTGTTACTTCTGTGTAGTTGTGCTATATTTTGTCATGCCTTGTGTTCCTATTTTACCATTTGGATTTAATAAAGACTTTAAAACTGTACGTAGATCCTCACCTTTGTCTTGCCTGTCTGAAACCGTAACAACCACAAATAAAAATTAAAACCTCCCCTCACTGATCTGTCAGCACATCAACGTCAGTAATGTTGCTTGTGTGTAGCTTTGTGTTTTTACCATAATAACCAATGGTTTAAAATCATGAAGATAAGTTACCATAGGATTGTTAGTTATAGCCCTGAGCAAAAGATTAATAAGGTACTCCAGTGGGCTTGTTTCTGTGATAAATGTACTCATTTACAGACCACTAACCACTGGATCAATATACTTCGATACCAAATTGCTTCTAATCTGTTTAAGTTATATTTATATTTGCCAATCCTGCCAATTTTACTCAGCTATAGTGATTAATTCACTTTAAAGGTCTTTGTGTGTGGCGGTGCATTGGACTCAAATGAATGTTTTGCATAAATTATATAAATTTTTTAATTATAACAAGGTGATGTACTGCCGCACACTTTCTTCAGCCCACATGCCATTTACTTTTTGTAAGTATGTTTGACATTTTTTGGTTTGGGGGGAAAAATTTTCGTTAATGTGGTAACCAGATGCAACCAGAGGCAAGTTGTGTCTCGTATGTTATGCGTGTGTCTCAAACCCCCCGATAATCTGGGGTTGTGAGCTCGAGGTCAGAGCAGAACTGGTTTGTCTTGTTTGCCCCAAGACATGTGACTACATCTCACACTGCCCATAACAACACAACAACCTTGTGTCAGCTAATATACGACAGGGATAGACCTACAGTATAAATAATCCCTTATAATATAAGGCTTTCTTAAAGAAATTTTAATCACAATTTATCTTTCATTATTTTCCACCCTCACTGGATATTTTTCTGCATTACACAAAATATGAATCTTAATAACTCATATCCATGTAATAACATAGTTAGTTATTTTTTATATGGTTTGTGCTCTGTATTATGAAGTCATTTAAAACTGTAGGGAAGTATTAGTGCCATTGGTTTGTGCAGGATGAGCAAAACAATGGCAAGTTATAACAAAATTTTAAATTGTGAGTGAACTATTCCTTTAAACTAAGTGTAATGGTGCAATGCAAAAACATATAGTAGTGTGTAAGTTGTAACTTAGTGCCCATTTACGTTGAAACTAGGCTACGTTATAACTTACACAGAGTGTGTAATAAAACAAATGGTTATGAAGTTTATTGCACTTAATTAAAAGATAATTCTCAGATTTATTATGGTATTTTATTATTATATTGCTATACTTTAAAGTTCACATATCATGAAAATCTGACTTTTCCTATGTTTCAGTGATATAATTGGGTCCCCAGCGCTTCAGTGAAAATGTGAAAAAGATCAACCCAGTAACTTAGGAAAATTGACAGCACAATTGAGTTTCAATTTCAACAAACCATCAGTGTTTGCATTTAATCAGCTCATTTGCATTTAAAGGACACACCCCAAAAACGGCACATTTTTGCTCACACCTTTTAACATGTTATAATAAATTATCTGTGGGGTATTTTGAGCTAAAACTTTACATATTTACTTTGGGGACACCAATAATTTTTTTACATCTTAAAAAAGTCTTGTGCAATGTCCCCTTTGAACCATTAAAATAAAATCACATGCTTGTTTTCTTTAGTGCACAAAACTCAAACAGTATATCTGGGTCAAAAAGATGAGCAAGTAACTTATTTATGGTTTTACTCCACAATATTTAACATAAGCCTTTCACTGGTCTATAGTCCACAGTAGTTACTCAATCATATTCAGATGGATTCATATACAGTAAGTACTGTGATCATCAGTTAGAGCCAATATCCACTTTATAACATGAACAGAATGTTTTGGATTTTGTGGTGCAATAGTAAGAATGGTTTGAAAAACATGTATAGAAAAGTTTTATGCATTTAGTTTGGTCTATAGGGAGCAACCATTCTTAAAAAACAAACACAGAATACAATGCACAAGTCATACGGACTACATTTCCAATACTGCTTTTCTCTTGAAGCTTGAAAAAAATCACCTGTAGACTGATTTCACAACACTGCAACCTTCTGTATTTTGTTCCAGGTGGAAGTATGCCAAGATTCATCTCTAAGTAAAGCAGTCCAGATGATGTCCTGGAATTTTTGGCTCCTCCCGCTGCATTGATTATAAAGTACATAGGAGAAACAGATTTCAGTCAGTCGTGAACGGGTGTTACATACATTCAGCGCTCATTTCTGTGACTGTGGCTATAATGGAAGTGTTTCTTCAGCAGATTTCTAGCACAGGTGTAATACTTGCTGCTGTGTTGTTGTTTTTGCTTATGTATTTGTTCTCCATCAGCTCCAGCTCTCAGAATGAAGAAAAAGAGCCTCCAGGTCCTAAACCATTACCACTGCTGGGAAACCTGCTCATGCTGGACCTGAAGCGAACATACGTGAGTCTTACCAAGGTAAGATCATTTGCAAACTTTCAGAATGATATGATTACTTTACTAATTTGTGCTGCAGTGAAAAGACATACAGATAGTGATGTACTCATAAAGACTATAGAAATTTTTTTTCTATCGGCGGATTCTTAAATCTGCATAAAATTTATCAGCAATTGTTCAGCCTGTGCAACTTTAACACCACCCTCTCTTCAATCCATCATTCACATGCAAGAGCAAATTTTCACGATTAAAGTGCAGATGCCAGAAGGGTTGCCAGATATCACAAGAAATATAACTTGATCTGATAAAAAAATCAGCAATGATCGTATTAAAATATTTAAAAAAAATCAGAGAAACTACTAAAATCTCCCAAAAAGAAAAAAATCCACCTACATCCATTTTTATAATAATTAGGGGTGGGTTGAACCATCAGGTTAAATAAGATTAGAAGAATTAGTACCGCATGGTTCATATACATTTTGCCGCTGATTGGGCCGACATTTCTGACACACCCACCAAACAAATGAAAACGCATCTAAAACCTGTTGCACACCGTTGCACACCGTTTCCAGGAAACATGTCGTTCAAACCGAATACCGAAGCAAAACATTGCGCACCAATGTGAGCTTGAACGTGCCCCTGATGTCAAAGACCTTTATTCCTCTCTCTCTCTCTCTCTCTCTCTCTCTCTCTCTCTCAATGTTTAATGACCTGCACATTCTCGGGGACGTTCTGAAGTTGTGTTTGACTTTACGCGAAGCTGCTAGATCTCGGAAGATAATGCGCATGGTATTAAAAACGCGTCGTGCAAATGAGCGGTAAAAACCCGATCTGCAATTTCGTACTCAAGAGCATAATCCTACCTTTCATAGGAATGAAACACTTGCTTCGCGTAAGTGGAAACTGGTCGCTTAAATATGGCCAGAGGCTTCTTTCATAAGTTGAATTGAGGGTCTGCATTAGCACGCGCCTGTCTCGTCTGTCTCCATGGTTCGTTTTGTGCGTTCCCCCACCCATCAATCATTCAATCACCCCTATATCACCTTGCATTTTTTTTACTCAGTAACAGATATGATTTAAAATGTAGCGAGGTACAATACTTTAAACAAAACATACTTAAAAGTAAAAGTACAGATTTTAAAAACTACTCAAAAAAGTAAAAGTACCCAAAATAACAGTACCATGAATACATGTATTTCGTTACTTTCCACCTCTGCACAGTGCATACACATACTATGCAAAAACAAACTTTTATTATGTATGCGAATAATCTATTTTGCAAATCATATTTTGACATCCCTAATAATAACACATCGTCAGAAAATATTGCATATGCATTGTATCTGTGAAGAATCAGACAGATGGGGATCCCTTTGCAACTCTTTATTGTTGAAATTAAGCATGAACGTAAAAACCTTCCAAGGTCGGAGCAGGCAGAAAGCAATCATGAACGACACTCAGTCCAATATTGGAGCAGGCAGAACGGAGTCGTAATCGATAATCCAAGGTCAGGTCAGGCGGCAAACAGCAATAATCCAATACACAGTCCAATATAAACACCAAGAAAGCAAACACTGGGAACCGCTCAGAAATGCTGCTAGTGGCAAACAAGACTTCGCAAAGTTAGTGTGTCCTAGTCCCAGGTTAAATAGACCCGCTGATAAACTGCAGCTGGCACGTAATCAGCGGGCCGCGGGTAGTATGGGAAATGTAGTCTAATTCTTAGGTGAGTTTAAGGGTTGTGTACCGGGAGCGTTAATGCTGACATCAGACACAGTATCTTTCATGTGTCTTTTACTTTGCATCCGAGTATTGCATTTTTCTTATTTGTTGCATTTTGTGCCTCTTTTTCTCACATATTTGTATATTTGGTCTTTTCTGCATTACAGCTGTCAAAACAATATGGGTCGGTTTTCACTGTGTACTTTGGCCCCAAAAAAGTCATAGTATTGGCAGGATACAAGGCTGTCAAACAGGCACTCGTTAACCTTTCAGAGGAGTTTGGAGACAGAGATATCACCCCTATATTTCATGATTTTAATCAGGGAATGGGTAAGAATTCAGTCTTATAAAAATAAAAGTGTTTATTGTTTAACAGCATTAAAGCATTTTTATTTAGCTTTCTTCGCAACTGATCATCAGACCAAAATATTTTCATAAATACAATATCACTGGTGCAGCAACTTACATGCATAACTTAATGGAGATCACTTGTTATGAGGTTTGAATTGATAGATTAATGAAAAAAAATATTTCTCTGTAGGGATTGCATTTTCCAATGGTGACAACTGGAAAGAAATGAGACGGTTCGCTCTCTCAAACCTACGAGACTTTGGAATGGGAAAGAGAAAAATTGAGGAGAAAATCATTGAGGAATCCCAGTTTTTAAAAGAAAAATTTGAAAAGTTTAAAGGTACAGTAGGCCTGCTGTCAGGTATGGACAAGATGGTGATATGATTGTAATGGATTTGTATGTATGTCCAGCCTGATATCAGGATGTATTTTACAAGTTGGCTAATACATATGAATTTGTAGAAAGTGAACTGTGCAAAACTGCACGATTATTAGAAAAACCCCAACATGTATTTTACGAGTTAGCTAATTTGATGAATTTGTATGAAGTGAATTGAACGAAACCTCACGATAAGGAACGAAAAATAAGGAAACCCACCTCTAACCCCAACGTCACCGGAGTGAAAGCAAATTCTACAAAAACATACGAGTGTGGGCGTATGAATTAGCCACCTCATAAAATACCTACAAATTACCATGAGATTGTGTTGATAAGTTGAGTCTTGATCACCCCATTGCAGAAAAAGCGTTTGATTCATCACAGCCCGTGAGTTTCGCTGTATCAAATATCATCTCATCCATTGTCTACGGCAACAGATTCGATTACAGCGACTCTCGCTTACATGAAATGGTGAATAGAGCTTATGAAAACATGAAAATAACAGGTTCAGCTTCAATTCAGGTATTTTTTACTTTGAAGTATTTTTGTATAGTATATACACCAAAAGTTATTTACAACATTAGAAAAAAAGATTTTTATAGAAAAAAACTGGTTCATTACTTAAAGGGAAACAAGATTTGAGTTTTTGTTATGATTCACTTTATTTTGCTTGCTTTTAGCTTTATAACTTGTACCCTTGGCTTCGACCTTTTGTGAAGAATCAGCAGCGTATTGTAAACAACCTCCAGGAGAACTACAAAGAAAGTGACAAAATATTACACGACCTCAAGAAGACTTTAAACCTTCAGGAACCCAGAGGATTTGCTGAGTCTTTCCTTATACGGCAACAACAGGACAAGGTAGTGTGCACTTATGTACAAAGATGAAATCAAATGATTAAAAGGCTTTTCTAAATGTGGATATCATAAACAAATGAGCACCGTCCACTCCAGTAGAAGGATGGATGACGTGAACTTCATTGCTTCGCTCGTATTGCTAGTCGCTCATCATTTGCAAAAACTTTAACTTTTCTCAACTTTGTTGCCTCACTGGAGACACCCCATCAAGTGATAGGGTGGTGATTTCGTATGAATCTGTATGACGTGAATTATAAAAAATTGCACAATTTAAAAAGCAAAAAATAAACTCAACCCCTAGCCCCATCATCACAGGTGCTAAAAGCAATATTGCCGTAAGATCATGTTGGTATATATCAGAGATGATAAATCCACTATATAAGCAATCGTATGCTAAAACGTTTAATTTATGTAGGACTCTGGAGAAACTGGTAGTTTTTTCCATATGAAGAATCTGTTTTATACTATAAACAACCTGTTTGCTGCTGGTACCGACACTACGGCTACAACACTACGCTGGAGTCTTCTGCTAATAACTAAATATCCTGAAATACAAGGTTTGTAAATCAATTTAGTGAATCACTTTAAAAAGAAACATTAATGCTCACCAAAAATGTAATACTGTCAGGATTTCTTGAATTTTTTGAGTGCTTGATTAAGCATCAAAGTGAGTTACAATATATGACTATTGTATTGAACCCATTTCACTTTTTGTTGATCTATTTATTGAAGTGCTGTGGTTACAGTCCTTGTTGTTGATTAATCGACAATCTTTCATTCACTCTAAAATCACACTGTAGTAACCATTATTATGAGAAACACATCAGAATATAGAATGATGCTTTATGGTCTCGCTGCTTGTAAACTTTGCTTTCCTGGCAAAAGCAAAGGTACATGAGGAGATTGACAGAGTGATTGGTGGACGTCAGCCTGTGGTGGACGACAGGAAGAATTTGCATTACACAGATGCTGTGATCCATGAAGTACAGAGATTTGCAAGCATAGCTCCCATATGTGTCCCCCGCAAGACCACCTGTGACATTCATCTCAATGGATACTTCATCAAGAAGGTCAGACATTGAATCATGAAATGTGCAACACTGTAATACAAACAAAAGAAACCAACACAACACTTACATTGTAATATGTGACCAGTCACGGAAAGTAGGGACACAAGTCGGATCTGGGACATTTTGAGTTATTAATCTGATAAGATTTGGAGAAGTTGTGGCCATTTGAATGTAAAACATTCAAGAAACAGAAAGTTGAGAAAATAGAGATGAAAATGTACTCTTTGCCCTGCCGGAAGAGACAATAGGGCTCATTTACATCTCATTTAGCTAAGCCATACCCCCTGTAAAGCCGTTTTAAGATAGGGATGTTCTAGCATCAGATATAGTATTTTGTGACAGAAGTCGGGATGATAACATGCAAAAATAAACAGGACTTTTTACCTTTGTGTTGATCACAAGTCGAATCCAGACTGTTTCAAGTGTGTGAATCATCCAATCACCATTTATGTCCACAATTGCGTATAATCCGTATAATCTGGTAATAGAATATAATGTACAATGTGTGGACTATTTACATCGTAACATGTAAGGCAGGGGTGTCAAACATGCGGCCCGTGGGCCAGATACGGCCAGCAAAGGTGTCCAATCCGGCCCGCGTGATGATT
This sequence comes from Paramisgurnus dabryanus, assembly GCF_030506205.2. Classification (NCBI taxonomy): domain Eukaryota; kingdom Metazoa; phylum Chordata; class Actinopteri; order Cypriniformes; family Cobitidae; genus Paramisgurnus; species Paramisgurnus dabryanus. Next base: position 7,765,559 of record NC_133339.1, read on the forward strand.
TATACAGTGTTATTAAATATTAAATACATATTTAAAAAACCCTTTTAGGCGGTTGTCTAGTTCGTTTTAAATATGAGAGACTTGCGGAAAGCAGCAAAATGCGGAACATAGACTAAACACGGTGCCCAAAAATCTTGCCGTTTTATTGTTACCGCTCCGCTAAAGATCCACTGATTCCGGTAATCCACTTCGTGTTTTCTCGCCCGCTCAGCAGCATCTCTGTGTCCACTCTCTGCCTGGAGAGCGAAGACGACAGTTTCCGAAGTTCGTTGCATTAACAGGTAGATTCATTACATTATATCAGTTGTTAAACCACAGAATTAGTAACTTGTAACTATGTTTATGTATTTCTTTCGGTAATGATTTGCTGTCAGTGTTCTAAAAGTGCTAACAACTTAGCAAGCTAACAAAAACAAAATATCCACATTCTTATTAACGTTACAGTGCTTGTCTAATCGATTTAATGTTCCCGATCAGATCTAAGTTAATATAAACACTAAATTTGCTGTTGTTGGCACACTTTGTAGACAAAAAATACAAAAAACACCAATGCCTTCACAAAATAACGACAGAGAACGGAAAGAGAGGCTTTTAGCAGCAGTTCAACATTGCAAACATGGATTCAAAGCTCCATCAAGCCAGCAGGTAAATCATATTGAATATTTAGCAGATTGTCACACTTCAATTCTTATTATATTTCCTATTATAATCACTTGTCTAAGTTGATGCTAGTAATATAACACATAATATTTATAATACTTTATTAAAGCCATAATAATAGTACCACCCCCCATAGTCCCATTTTTGGTTTGGGCCACTGCCCCATCTAGCATTTTCTAAATGACTGTTCTCTTTACAAATATATTCCAAAGAAAAGTGAATGGTTCATAAGTAATTTTGGCATTAAGGCAAAAGAAGTTAAATTAAAGCTTTTCAACCTATAAGGCCAGTGGGTTTTGTACAGATGTAAATTTGTGTGTATAATATACAGTATGAGTGTGACCTTATGAAATGTAGTTTTCACAGAGCTGTGTGTTTCTCTGGTTTTCTTGCTAAACAAACTAATTAATTGGTTTGTTAAGTTAATTTTAACACAATTATCAGCACACTAAGGTTTAAAAAAATTATCCGGCCCGCACTTCATGGCGTTATTTCCCATCCTGCCCACAGCCTAAAATGAGTTTGACACCCCTGATGTAAGGGTATATGAGATTACACTTTAGGTTCCGGTAAACACATGAACCCACCTTCAAAGTTTGTATTTAAAAGTAGGGAGGTAGTATTATAGATAATCCAAACATCGCCGTTGAAAACGTGACATCCTTTAGAGATGTAACTCTATGACTTCATGGAAAATATTGATAGACAAAACATTTAGCCAATTATATAACGAATTCAACTTTCTCGGTGTGAATTTTTTTGTGTGTGTTTGACTTCATGCTGCGCTGCAAATTTAGACTACTAAGAAAAAAGCTTTCTTGAAAATCTCTCGCAGTACTTTGACGTCATCCGACTGCGGCGTCACATAAAGTCAGTGACGCGGCTGACGTATGACGCGGCTGACTGTTATCTGTTGCGCACCAGCTTTTTTTTTCTTTTTTTGTGCGCCCGAGCTTTGTTTACAGTCTGGGGAGACGCACGCTGTAACTTAGCAAACATGTCTGAGGAACAGGGCAGCCGCGTCACTACAGTCACGTGACTTCTCGCGGTTCACAACAGAACCGAAAGAGAAGACAATGCTGAATAAAGTCATAATTCTTGCTATTTTTGGACCAAAATTTATTTTCGATGCTTCAACAAATTCTTACTGACTCACTGATGTCACATTTGATGATGTTTTTATTACCTTTCTGGACATGGAAACCGTACATAGATTTTCAATGCAGGGACAGAAAGCTCTAGGACTAAATCTAACGTTAAAATATCTTAAACTGTGTTCTGAAGATGAACGGAGGTCTTCCTAGTTTAGAACGACAGAAGAGAAAGTTATTAATGACATTATTTTCATTTTTGGGCGAACTATCCTTATTTAGTAGTCACACTGTTCCCTTTGGGGAATTTTGTGGATTTCAACCACAAAATGTATGCTTTTAAATATACAAAAACTGCTATGCAAACATGGAGAGGCTTCTTCGTGATCTCAACTAACAGATTCTGCAAAAAAACGAAAATCACAATTTAAAAAAAAAACTTTCTGATTATCTCAAAAGTTGTGCTGCCGACTTGTGTCACTGCTTGATTTTCACCACAGGGGGACTTACATTTTTATTATACTGATTTCATAAAATGTCTTCCCATGAGATGGGAGGGTTTTCGAATTAGAAAAAAAAAACAATTTCCACAGATTCCATAAAACGCATTGCTAAAACACTGATGTTTGTTTTCCCACCAAAAATGATGTCACTTCCTGAAGAATAATATGAGTACAGTAGCATTGTTAATTGATGGGATATTCAAAAGAATATGATGAAAATGGATTTTAAGGACATAGGGGAGAGCGGGGCGCAACCTAAGGTTTTTTGGTTTTGGCTCAATCATTCAAAAAATATTTGAGTTTGATTAATTATATTTTTATACAAGCAACACGCACATCTCTGCTACAAATGAACATTTGAAGTTTGTTTCTTTTTCTTACCATTCTTGGAAAATTACACCAAATTGTACAGTAGCAGGGGGTTAGTTGTAACATTTGTTAAAAATTAAGTTTGCAGGCAAATATTTCAATACTATTTTGTCTATATACTTCAAGTGGATGTTGTTTATCTGTCTATAATAAAAAGGTATCCACACTTTATTCATTCATCTAGTCCTTTTCTAACAATAGTTCAATTATAAATGAATACAAATGTCTAAATATTTGAGAAAAAGCCGCACAATTATGACAAAACATTTTTTATATGTGACCCAGTCTGTAATAACCATACTACAGTTTCTAAATCAAATTCTGAGAAAATGAGCATCAAACTCTGATTTTAGTCATTCATTTCATTATGATTTCAATCTTTGACGTGATCTTATTCAATCAATATTAAAGATATGAACAAGAATAAATTTGACACACGATTTTTGACGAGACCATTTATTTTGTTGCCACCCAGCAATCATTCACGTGTAGCCTATTTAAAACAACGGCAAGAATTACGCTAACATTAGCGGTTTTCATATCGTAAGTGCTGAGGCTTTAGTTGTAACAAAGCGTTAACATTAACCCCGCTGGTCAAAATATTTTCAAGCCCACCAAAAAAGACATATTTCAAAACGATGCTATGTTTTGGGTTCACATCAGTAATACATGACTTGAGTTTAAATGTAATGTGTTGTGTTATGCAGGGCACAAGTGTGTTCCCACTTTTGATATCTGTGTTGAAAGATGAAAGCGAGTGGGAGACGCCCCACACCTTCAATCCAGGACACTTTCTGAATGAGGAGGGACACTTTATCAAACGAGATGCTTTCTTTCCCTTCTCTGCAGGTAAAGTTCAGTTCATTGCTTCTCATACAGATGTGACTTTGATAATTTGTTAATCTAGGGTGACCATACGTGCCATTCTTCCCGGACGAGTCCTGGCCAGGATTTCGGTGCGTCTTCAGGAAGTCGTATTTGTTTACCGCATACGCCATTCAGTTAAAAACATAAGACATGCAATCAAAGTTTCATTCTTACCTTAAAATGTAACGGTTGCTTTTCTGTAATAATAATAATAATCCTCTATTACGTATGCGGTCGACAAATAGGACTTCTGGAAGATGCACCCGAAATCCTGGCCTGGACGCGTCCGGGAAGAATGGCACATATGGTCACCCTAGTTAATCATTCTCTCTCTCTCTCTCTCTCTCTCTCTCTCTCTCTCTCTCTCTCAGGCCGCAGAGTTTGTCTAGGGGAGGGTTTGGCCCGGATGGAGCTCTTTCTCTTCTTCACTTCTCTCCTTCAGTATTTTCGTTTCACTCCTCCTCCTGGAGTCTCTGAAGATGAATTGGATCTCACACCAGTTGTGGGCTTCACACTGAATCCATCACCACACAAACTGTGTGCAGTCAAACGGTTTTGATTTCTGTGGCTCTGCAAATGGACTCAAGCTATGATTTCAAGGGGGTGGAGCTGAATAATGCCACACAATAAGAGCATAACCAGATCTTGAACTTGGGAGAGGAGGCAAAACATTCAGGGCTATATGTGTATTTTGTATAAAATATCACATTTCTGATTATTGGGGAGAGGACATGTCCCCCTCAGTGTCTATTGTGGTTATGATGATTCGAGCCCACCACTTTACATCTTTGTTCTGCATCTGTAAAGTTTTTGCCAAATTATATAAAAAAAAATGCTTTTTGCGGCAGCCATACCGTTGTGTGTATGCGTGATTGAGCATGTCTTTTCTATATTGCATTTTTGCTCTAGTACAAGGCCTTCTTTTCTGTGTGGAAATTTTCTGATTTATTCTGGATGCATTGGGTTTTTTTGCATTTCCCATTAATTTTCAAATGGGGTCATATAGAGGGTATGCACGTGATGTCATCTTCGGCGAAAGTGTCTGAGCCACAGCATTAGCATGTAGCGTGGAAACGCTTCTAAAATGGGAAAAGTTGTTGTCTGGTCGACTGTGCAAACAGATTTAACAAGAATTTGTAGCGATCGTTTAGTAGTAATAGGCAGGACAAACATATATTTTAAGAAAAGAGATGTCTGGTCACATGCCAAGGTCTCCGGACTAATGGTTGTTGTAGGGTTGCTGTCAAGGCCAACTTAATTAAATTTAAGCTGATAATCATTCGTTATACTGCCGTTTTCTTTTAAAACCCAGCCATTTTGTTTAATGTTTTGCCACTCATTCTATCGGGGAAGAGGTACCTTCCTGCATGTTCACATGTTAAAGTGACGTCAATGCATACCTCTATTGACCCCCAAGGACCTCTTTTGTTAAAAAGATTACACTTCAATTACATAAATCACTTTTGAGAACGCTTGTGTTGTAATTTTTGTATGTCTGTGATAAACTAAACTAAAGTTTGCCAATTTGAAATATTCAAATGGAAATAATCAGACAGAATGGAAGTTTTGGAGTGAAGAAATAAATTTTATTTTCCTCAGCAAAATGATGTCACTTCCTGAAGAATGATGTCATTAGGGAATTTAAGCTGTTACAGTTTCCAGATTTAAAAATGAGCCAATTCTTCTATCAAAACTACACTACTGTTGTAACTACTATTGTCAACACACATTATGTTTGCTTATTTTGGTTGATTCATAATCAAAATAAAAAAATAAGATGCAATGTTAGAGTCTTGTGTCTCTCTCTTCAAATATTATTGTAAATAATAATGCACATGCTTTTTTCCAAATACTTTTGCGGCCACTGTGGACCGACTGACCCTACTGCTATTGTGTTTGTGTTGCAAATATTTCCTGGCACCTCCCTCATGTTTCCTGGCATAAATTCTTATCTGTTCAGTTTGAAAATTCACTACAGCTGTGTGTTAATCTCTTTTACTATGGCTTTAGTGGAAACACTTCTCCTGAATGTCTCCAGCACAGGAGCTGTACTCGCTGCTCTTCTGCTGCTTTTGGTTATTTATTTCTGCTTCAGGTCTCCAGAAGATGACCAAGAACCTCCAGGACCCAAACCACTGCCACTTGTGGGAAACCTGCACATTCTGGACCTTAAACAACTTCACGTGAGCCTCTTGAATGTGAGTAGGCTTTTTTGAATTCATTTCCCAGATTTAGTTTCCCATTATGGTCCCAATGAAATGCACGGTTGTCTCAAAATTGTGTAAACGGACCAAAAATATATATTTTGAAGTCTTGCGAGTTTTAATAACGTGAGTGTGATACAAAGCTTAGTGCGTAGTTCATAGATTAAGCAACACTTGTGCTACATGGATTTTGTACTACGCTGCTACGCTGTCTGAACTACAATGTAAATATTTTATAACATTAATGTGTCTTTAATGTTAAATGTCTAAAATAGCACAAATTGTAATGTTGTATTTTTATTTTATTCTTTACCTTAGCATTTAATTTTTTATATCTTATTCTATCTTTTTACTTGTCAATTCTTGTCTTATGTAGTTTCTCACACCATCGGTATGAGAGAATTTGTGGAAGCCTTCCCACATCTATTTTAATTCACTGCTTTCACAGCAGATAAATATGAACAAAGATTCCTGTTAGACAATCAGTCAATGAAGAAGTTTATTATAATTAAGCAGCCAAGCAATGATAGCCATATATTAAAGAGGTGTGTGAAATTGCAAAAACAATGTCAAACAATGTGATAAGCTCTGGTCCCCTCCCCGCCTACCGGGGGGATGAAACTTACAGTAGATTAGTGTCTCTTCATGGCTGGATGTCAAAGTGGTGCCCTCAGCATAACGTAGGGTTTATAGACAATTGGAAGCATTTCTGGGGAAGACCTGACCTGCTAAAGAGAGATGGCCTCCATCCGTCCCTGGAAGGAAGTGCTATACTCTTTAGAAATCTGACCAATAGTCTTACTTGTGATATTGTCTGACTATCCACGGCCCAGGTCAGGAAACAGACAGATCGGCTTAACCGTCCGTTTGTTAGCTGCCTTGACATGTCAAGATCACATATATCCCAGCACATAGAATACATTTTTACCAGAGTAACAACACATTTCGACTGTGTCTGTTCCTCGAACTAACAAATACAGAGCACCGTTTACCTCGTCTCTTATAAATCTTATTAACATAAAATTAGAAAACAATACATCAACACATGAAACTTCTTGTGTTAAAATTCGGCCTTCTTAACATTAGATCGCTTACCAATAAAGAACCAATTATCAATTAAATAATTACTGACCAAAACTTAGATGCACTCTGTTTAACAGAGACCTGATAACATTAGTTTAAACACCCACAAGACTATTATTATAAACACATACCTCGTTTAAAGGGTAGAGGGGGTGGTGTAGCCACAATATACAACAAAATATTTAAAAGTAAACCATAAATCCGAAGTAAAATTTAATTCATTCGAAATAATGCTGTTAAATATAGAAATAAATGATCGTAACAATAAACAGATTTCGTTCATTTTAGCTACCATATATAGGCCTCCGGGCCACCACACAGATTTTCTTAAAGAAATCACAGATTTCCTGTCTGAGCTTACAGTCACTGTAGATAAAGCTCTTATCGTTGGTGACTTGAATATCCACGTGGATAACCCAAAAGATACATTAGGACGTGCGTTTATGGATGTTCTAAATTCTCTCAATATTAGACAAAATGAGACAGGGCCCAGGCTTACCGTAAACACACATTAGACTTAATTCTGTCACTCGGACTCAATATTAATGACATCGAAATATCATCCCAGAGCGATGCAGTTTCAGACCATTGCCTTGTGTCATACACGGTACTTCTAGATAGGATCACTCAGTCTACAACATGCTACAGATTAGCCAGAACAAAATTTCCACCGCTAAAAAACGTTTGTTCTAGCACGCTGGATGCCGTTGCTCCCATTCGAAAAAAGAGAATCAAAGAAAAATGCCAGCTCCATGGTATGACCATCATTCTGCAGCCCTTTAAAAGGTAGCTAGAAAAATGGAACGAAACTACAGAAGCACAAAGTTAGAGATATGCCGTGCAGCATGAAAGAGAGTTCATCTTTCGATATTAATATCTCTAAAGTCTGCTGCACAGCATTCTTCCATCTTAGAAATATTTCAAAAATACGTCAAATGCTGTCTGCATCAGATACAGAAAAGCTTATCCATGCTTTTATGACCTCTAAAAAATATTATTATAACTGGTTACTCGAGGGAATGTCATGCAAATCAGGTAAACAAGTTACAGCTGGTTCAAAACGCTGCCGCAGGAGTGCTTTCTCGATCTAAAAAGTATGACCACATAAGTCCAGTTCTGGCATCTTTACACTGGCTACCAGTTAAATATCGCATGCAATTTAACATTAACGCACAACATGAAAAATATTAGACAGCTTAGCTGTCTGTCACAGCACTTGATCAGTGTCAACCTATGAAAGGTCTGTCTGAGAAAAACTATAAAGGAAACAAAGTTCCATTCCGTATACGAACTTTATGATACAACCGCCCCAAATTATCTGTCAGGATAATTGATTCCCTTAAGAAAGTCAGTTTTTAACTAATCGTATGAATTGGGGAATCTAAATGAGTTTTACAACTGGGAGAATGCACATCTTGTTTCTTACTTGGACCTTAGCCGTTCTAATCCTTTCATTAGCTCCTGCATATGTCTCCGCTACAGTACCCACATGCCACAGAGTTAATGGAAGTTGATGATCAATTAAGAGCACCACTTGCCCCACTGTCAGCTCTTTGCCATCTGATCTCCATGTCTGTCTGCCCTATAGTTCTGGTAAGTAGTAGCAGATAAAAGCAGTCCAGAAATGTTTGGCCAATACCTGACTATGTCTCTACCTACGTATCCCCAAGAGCTGGTTGGAGTCAAAGAGGACTTGCAGTAGAGAAGCATCATGGCACCTCACGAGCAGCATTTTTGGGGTCACAAGATCTGGATCTGCAATATCTGAGGAGACTTAGCTGAGTGGCTTTGAATTGAGCATTCCTTCCAACTCCACTAATAATGTTTGCAAGACAGACTCAGGTACAGACTGCTTTCTCAGAACCACTTGCAAGACTGACTTGACGGATTTAACCTCTTGGTCCCATGTTCTGCCAAAGTGTGGAGCACTTGTTGGGTTATAGCGAAACTGAATCTGCTGTTCGGCCATCTGTTGAGGAAGCTCCAGGGCCATTTGGTTAAATGTGTCTATAAGCTCCTGATCACCTCCTACAAAGTTAGTACAGTTGTCACCCAATATTTAAAATGGTTTCCCTCTCCGAGCTATAAAGCGTCGCAAGGAAAGAAAAAAGGGTGCCGATGGCAACATAGCTAAGGCTTGAGTCAAGATGTTTATCTGTGGCCCAAGAATAAGCTACAGAACCGTATGCTCTCTCTGAAGCACCACAAAAGACATGCAAGTCCCTGACAGTTGAAGGAGTGTCTGCATAGGCTGGAACATAAGAACAAGGCATTTGTAGTTTAGTGATTTCAGAAAGCTCTAAAACCCATATATACCATTTCTCCCGCAAATGCAGAGGTTCAATTGGATCATCCCAACCGAGGTTATGTTTCCAAAGGTCTTGAATGAGTGTCTTAGCCCGAGTGGTAAATGGTATGATAAACCCCAGGGGATCAAACTGGCTTGCCAAAGTCTTGTACAGGTTTTTCATGGTAGGTTGGACAGTCTCTGCTAATCGGTTCTTATACCCAAGAGTGTCATCATGGCAGTTCTATTGAAGGCCGGGGGTAAGTTCTTGCATTGCTAGTTTGAGACAACCAGTGCTAGCCCTTGATGTCACCACTGACTGCAATGGAATGCTGGCGGAACCTCATAGTGACCCCAAGCAGAGATGGACCAAGTGCCCGTCCAGGAAGCAGTTGTTCATTCAAACTTTGTCCTTGGTGCTGAAAGGAACAGTAAATACTACTCTGTCCTTCTTATTATGACACACCATATGATGTGGAATAAACCAGGACTAATTTGTCTTGTTTGCTTCCTATTCTGATATCTTGGCAATGTATCCTGCAGATTCCAACTTCTGAATTTCAGAGCAGGTTTTAGCTCACTCAGGATCCTTTGCCGATTTCCTCTCAATATTTCAGAGGCTGGGAATCACAGCATTTCTGTCTGCATGTGGTAAAGTGATAGGTGTACGTCTTAACAACTGTGTAGCATAGCGTAAAACACCACTCACATTCACTCTTACAGTAGCTGACTGTAAAAGGTCATAGGACTGTTGTTCCTGTTTAGACTTAATCAACTTTTCATTGTATGGCAAAACATTGATTTGCCATCAGCGCTTTAAATGCTGTTACAGTTCATCACAGGGTGGATTTGTAAGAATGTGCAGACATTGTTGTTGACCTTAAGGGGGCTGAATTGGATTCATTGGACCTTGCAGCGCCCAACCAAGCCTGGTACATATATCAATGGGGCCACCTGGTGGTCCCTTACATACGGGCTGAGTGGGAAACAAGATATCTGACATATCAGACCCTATGGCGAGTAAGGGTTTTACCCTGTCTATTGTTAGTAGCGGTAGACCTTTTAGGTGGCGATATGCTGTCACTGGATAATCATGTTCCGCAAGACTTAAACCGGGGACAGTAAAAGCATTTCGAATGACATACATTTCTGTGTTGGATTGTCTGTAAAGGAAGAACCTCAGGAGCTCCATGTAGTTTAAGTTGATTAACGACGGGAGGAAGAACAATGGTTCTTTCGGAGCCATCATCGAGAACAGCATGGGCTTCAACTGTCTGGCCACCATTGTGCAAAAGTACTTTGGCAACTTTAAGCATAACTTTGCAAAAATATTGATGGGTGTAGATGGTGAACTCACCAGCAGCACAGCTTTAGAAGTGTCTTTTACAGAGTCATTTAAAAAAGTAAGATGCAGACTTCCCTATTGAAAAATCCAGCTAAGACCAGCATAAGCTGGAAGTTGGGTTTAGCTGGTTTAAGGTGGCACTAGCTGGTTTATGCGGGTCCTCCCAGCCTGACAAAGCTGGTCATGCTGCTGGGTCAGCTGGTCTTCCAGCCTGACCAGCTAAGTTCAGCTAGACCAGCTTAAAGCAACACTATGTAGTTTTTTACCTTTAAATAATGTCTCTAAAATTATTTCAGTGATAGAACAACTTTTAACTGGACAAATTGTACTGTTGCTGCAACCTGAGCAGCCTCCTAGCTGCTACAAGCAAACTCTGAAAGTGGCGGTGGAGGGTGGGAAACACAGCTCCGCCCCTCCCCCTGCCTGCAGAAGAGTGTCTGATAACAGGCACTGTTGCGCTTTTCAACCACATGGGGGAGCTGTAAGTCATTTTTACATGGAAACTACATAGTGTTGCTTTAAAAAGTGATATTTGAGTTTCTGGATCAATTTGACTTAATGATAAGCAGAGAACTCACCACCTCCGGTTCGATTTCTGCCTTTTTTATTTCCACCGTCTTTCCAGTTGTCAGTTCAAGCCTCCTTTGACCTGAGAGCCTCTTCCTGACCACATTGTTGGGCATCTTTAGTTTGAGTTTGTAGTCGCTGAAACTCCACCTTTGCCAACTTGTCCTCCTCTATTTGTTGAACGAGGTCATCGTACTGGCGCTGCTTTATTTTCTACTAATATGGCTGCTTGTAAGTGCAGATGTAGCATTAGTGTCAACAATACTGAATTGGCAACTAGATTTAGTAAGAGCTGGCTCTACTATGGGACGGTAGCGATTAGAGGAGGGTCTACAATAGGCGAGTTGTCAATTTCATAGTCACCCACATAAGTAGGCAATTTATTCTGTCTTTTAACTATAAAGGAAACAAAGTTCCATTCCGTGAATGGACTTTATGACACAGAAAGAAAGAAAAACTAGAGCACATGTTGAATACTATTAAAACCATTGATTTTAAAACTTTGACAAAACTATTGAATGCAATCTGCATGAAACACATGGCTTGCATTGTTTATAGAAAGTAACTGTTTTATCAGTGCTTTTATTTTGTAATGTTATGTTGGACAGGTTTGTTAACGTTTTAACTGTTTTCCTTGCTCTTGTTTACTGGTTCAGTTATCCAAGAAATATGGGTCAGTGTTCAAAGTTCATCTTGGACCCAAAAAGATTGTGGTTTTGGCCGGATACAAGATGGTTAAACAAGCACTGGTGAACCAGGCTGACGAATTTGGGGAAAGGGACATCACACCCATAGTCCAAGACATCAATAAAGAACACGGTAACACACCACATTAACAGTTTTACTATTGACTGTCAGTTTAACATTTTTTTTCTATTTATTTGTTTTTTGTTGGTCTGTACTTTGTAATTTGAGAAAAAATATTTCAATGTATTGAGGCAGCATTCCAATCCATGAAGGCATCAAGGCACGTTGTAATCCAATGTTTGGTTTACTTCCTGTCTCTTGAGAGACATTCATTGGCTTGTCCCACAATTCTATGCGTGTGTGTGGGCGGGGAATGTGATTGGTCGAGGGTGGTCAAGTAAAAAAAATGGCAGCCAAGCAGCTGGAGCACAAATTATGTGTAAATAAAGTTATATTTTCACTTTTTACACCTTTTGATTGCATTTCTAGCGAGAAATTAGCATTGTAGTTTTCAAATATGGGATTAGTTATCACAAAGGCGCTCTTTGTTTATATTTCAAAAAGAATTCCGTTACGCTGCATATGAAGGCTGTCCGAATGTGTTTCCCAGAGCTGCCTTCATGTGGCGAAAAAAGATTAGATATCAACAAACAGTATGAAAATGTTATAAGCAAAACTAAAAGATGCTGTTTTCCTGCAGGAATCCTTTTTACGAATGGTGATAAGTGGAAAACCATGAGAAGATTTGCTGTCTCAACTCTTCGAGAATTTGGGATGGGAAAGAAACTGAGCGAAGAGAAAATTATTCAGGAGACGCGATATCTGCGGGAAGTGTTTGAGAACTTCCAAGGTATACATCAATGGTTCATAAATACGAATTTGAGTGCTGATGTTTAACAAAATCTGATTTTCGTTTCTGTTTCTCTTGCAGGAAATCCTTTTGATACATCCCAGCCAGTAAATTATGCTGTTTCCAACATCATCTCAGCTATTGTTTATGGAAATCGGTTTGAATATGATGACCCAAAGTTTAAAGAAATGGTTAACAGAGCAAACCAGATCATCTTCTTGACCGGCTCTGCTTCCATACAGGTTCCCATTCTGAAGTTTCTCTCTAGATCAGGGGTGGGGAACCCTGGTCCTGGAGGGCCACTGTCCTGCAGAGTTTTGTTCCAACCCTAATTAAACACACCTGAAAAATCAAATTCAAGTCTTCAGGATTACTTGGAAATGAAATTCAGGTGTGTTTGATTAGGGTTGGAACAAAACTCTGCAGTACAGTGGCCCTCCAGGACCTTTGGGTTTAGGAATTGAGGTTGGTTGCAATTACACCAGTAGATGCAGCTAAAAACAAATGATATATGTCTCTACTAGGGTTGGGCATCGTTTCCAATACATAAAAACCTTGGTGAAAAACCTTGGTTGTTGTACAGTAACATAACAACTTAACTAAATGATGGCTTCTCAACACTGGCGGCTTGTGACTGCTCTTCCGAGGATGCGCTAATTCAAAATAAGTGTTCGGATTGTCACACGTGTTGTTCCCTTTTCCAAAATATGTGTCATGCGTGTGGAGAGATCCTGTGTGTATCACGTGTTTTGTCAACATAAGTGCCTGCTGGAGACGCGTCAAAACCGTTTATGACAAAAGAGACGCTCACGTTCCTTAAATACACGCAAGACACTCCCTTAACAGTAAACTCTGATTACCCATGAGATTGTGGGAGTATCTGGCACACGCGAGCGTCTCCTTTCAAGTTCAAGTTCAAGGCAGCAGGCACTTATTTTGGCATGACACGTGATATTTTGAAATGACGAACCACACACATGACAAGCTACATACATGTTGTGACGAACTTCACATTGTGCGCTTCAAAAAAAGAAGTCACCAGCCGCCACTGCTACCCAACAACAGAAAATGCATGCAGCCCTTTCACTATGAAAATGGTGATCGATCTGTCACACTCCTCAGTTTTTTTCTGTGTGAGCCTTCCTTTCGAAGTGAGGTAGAAGGAGATCTCATGTGTAGCATGTGCCGGTTACTGACGTGTTGACTAATAAATAACAATCGGCAGAGTCGGCAGTCAAAATGTGCAGAATTCACCCACAACTGGAATTGAAATTAGTTTCCCAACCCTAGTATCTAATATCTGTACTAAAATGTATTTACTGTAAAGCTGCAACTAATTTGCATAATTGTTCTGTAAATTTTACAACAATGCAGAATTGTGAAAAGTCAGCCTGATCTTCTAATGTTTATGTTGTACTTTATCGTGTGGCTCCATCCGCAGATCTACAACATAATTCCAGTGCTTGGACCGTGGTTAAAGACCTGGAGACGGCTTATGGAATATATCCAGAGCAACCTGGCTGAAATACAGGTGCTGGTGGATCATTTACGGGAGACCTTTAACCCTCTTGACTGCAGAGGATTAGTTGATGCCTTCCTCATCCAAAAACAAAGCTTAGAGGTAAAATATCATGAATTTACATACAGTATGTCACGAGTACGCCCCTCACATTTCAGCAAATATTTTAGTATATCTTTTCAAGGGACAATACAAATAGAAATTAAATTTGTATACATTTTAGAGTAGTCAATGTGCTGCTTGTATACTTGTATAGATGTGCTGTCCTCTGAAAATAACTTAACATAATGTCAAAATAGGTGTCAACAAAAGTGAGTACACCCTATATGATAATAGATGTATATTGTTTAACCATGCAAAGTCCTATTCATCATGTTCATGTTACAAATTTGTGTATCTTGTATTAGATCACTTAAAATTTGCTGCTTTCAGTACAATTCTCTCATACTGACCACTGGATGTTAAACATGGCACCTTGTGGCAAAGAACTCTCTGAGGATTTCAGAATTAGAATTGGTGCTCTTCACAAAGATGACCAAGGCTACAAGAAGATCAGTAACAACCTGAAACTGAGTTACAGTACAGTAGACAGGGTCATACAGAGGTTTTCCAAGACCGGAATAGGACACGCAAGGGTTGATCAAAGAAGTTGAATCCTCATGCTGTGCGTCAAGTGCAAAAGATGCCTTTTAAAAACAGACGTGCTGCTAACATTACTTTACGTGTTACAGAAGGTCAGATTGGCAGTGCTCAGACAATACATACGAAAAAAAGCATTTTTTGCAGCAATTTTTCTCAGGCCAGCAGCATATGTCCAAATTTCAGTCAAAACCATTCTATTTCATCATTAACAATCTGAAAACAGGGCTTTAAGTGTAAAATACCGAACTTGTCCTTTAAATATTTAAATTGACCAATCGGGCAGTGACTGTTGTATTGCTGCTAACAACACATTACTTTTAAAACCTTTGTTATAATTCTTACCAATGATGCATGGAGTATGTCCACCCCCAGCTATATAAGCAGCACATTGACTACTTTAAAATATGTCAAAATTTCTTTAATATAGTATTGTCCCTAAAATATTTCAGCATACCGTATGTTTAAAACTAATTCTCACTCTAAATAATAATAAAGCATGTTTTTTTTACAAAAGGAATCTGGAGAAAATGATTCTCAATTTAATGATCTGAACCTGCTCATGACTGTATCCAACCTGTTTGCTGCCGGTACTGACACCACCGGCACAACGCTACGCTGGGGTTTACTGCTCATGGCCAAATATCCACACATACAAGGTCATAGCTGTTTTCTTTATATTTACAAAAGTGAGGAAAGATGTATGAAATTACATCTGTATTATATAAAATGTCTCATTGGTTTGAAAGTTTTCTGTGTGATCTTCTGGGTCATAGATCGGGTTCATGAGGAAATTGACAGTGTGCTTGATGGACGTGAAGCGGTTACAGAGGACAGGAAGAATTTACCTTACACAGACGCTGTGATCCATGAAATCCAGAGACTGGTGAATATAGCGCCATTGAGTCTGCCACATAAAACCAGCTGTGATGTGAACTTCAATGGATATCTCATCAAGAAGGCTCGTATTGTATAGCCTATTGTTTACACTTTACAGTCTGTTGTCCAGCTCAACTTATCTGTCATTAGTTTTTCTTTAAAATTCATTTTGTTGTTGTTGTTTTTTGGTCAAAATTAAGGCTCTAAAACCCCCAATATTTAGCACACTAATGTTGTCAGTGGTTTCTTCTGAAATCTAGGGGACGTGTGTTCTGCCACTGCTGTATTCTGTTTTGAGAGATGAGAGCGAGTGGGAGACGCCCCACAATTTCAACCCTGAACACTTCCTCAATGAGAATGGTCAGCTGATCAAACGTGACGCCTTCATGCCCTTCTCTGCAGGTAATAAACTTTCCAGTGTTAATAGAATGTTGCTTAGCATAAAATAAAGCAATAAGCCCCAAGAAACAGTGGGTTACCATTGCATTTTATTACAGCTAAGGGGCGTTGTTAGGCACGACGCGAAGCGGAGTGCCTAAAACCCCCTTAGCTGTTATAAAATGCACTGTAACCCCACTGTTTCGCGGGACTTATTGCTTTATTATATTGGGGGTTTTGGACTTTTTGCTTTTATAAAACGGTTACTTCATAGACATAGAAGGATTTCATAAAATAAAACACAAATAAGTTGTAATTATATTAGTACAAATATTAGTCTTCCGCCAAACAAAGTAGTTCCTCAGAATCAAGAGTGGCTGCAACAGAGCGCAGTTCACAACCAACACAGACGCATCAAAGACACAATGAAAATATGATTTAAGACTGTGGTGTTTATTTTATAAATCAACATTCATCTAATTTAATTTATACATTAACATGTATATCGTGCAACTGTTGAAGTGATGATCAAATATGCTTGGAAGCATGCTTAACTCTTTCCCAGTCAGCGTTTTTTTTTTAAGTTGCCACCCAGTTTTAGTTTAATGCCTTAAAGAAAAATTATCTTCTTTAAATAAACATAAAATATCAAATGAAAGGACATCCGCTTTCAAAAAAAAAAAAAAAAAAAAATTCATCCTACCTTCATTTGTTCTTTTATCAGTTATCACCTCTCAAATTTTCAGCTAAAAGCAGAGATAATTCCATTTTTATGAAGAACTTTTGTAAGAGATCAGATTCAGAGCCATCAGAACTTACACGTCACGCTAAATCCACCACAACGCTGTTGTGTCGAGTGAATGCGTCAGTGTTTAAGTTGGGTAAGATTGCCATCTAGTGGATAATAGCGGAAATATCAATTTAAGACAAAAACAACTCAGAGAACGTTTTCTCTTTATTGACGAAATTACTTAACACTATCTATGACATTTATCTGGATATCGCCATAATTGTGCAAATGTAGAAAAATTAAAAAGTGATTAAAGTGGTGTTTATTTTCATAAATCAGTACGCAGCAACAGTGGCGCAGTGATACTTATGTAATACGGTCTGAACCGTGGGTTTACCGGGGTATTTTATCACGGCTTAGAACGCCTTTCAACCAATCAGAATGAAGAACCAGAACGAGCCGTTTTATAATATATACTGTATACCACCAAGGTTCTTCAAATCATAGCCTGGAGCTCCGGAGCACTGCAGAGTTTAGCTCCAACCCTAATCAAACTTACACACCTGTGATTTTCTAGTGATCATGAAGACCTTTATTAGCTTGCTCAGGTGTGTTTGATCAGGGTTGGAGCTAAACTGTGCAGTGCTCCGGACCTCCAAGGTAAGATTTGGAGAAGGGGGCTGTATACTATATTTAAATAAATTCTAAATTTAAGCTCAGCTTAAGCACATTGCCTTGATACTGAAACATGCACTATGGTTTGTAAATGTTAGGTTTATATTACCCATAAGTCTGTATGTACTGTAGTATGTAATTACAAATATATTCCTTTCTTTTCTCTCAGGTCGCAGGGTTTGTTTAGGAGAGGGTTTGGCCAGGATGGAGCTCTTTCTGTTCTTCACTTCTCTTCTTCAGTGTTTTCACTTCACTCCTCCACCTGGAGTCTCTGAAGATGAATTAGATCTCACACCAGTTGTGGGTCTCATATTGAACCCCTCACCACACAAACTGTGTGCAGTCAGTAGGGCAGAAAAACACAACCTCAAGTTATAAATAAAATTGCAGAATAACTACTTCAGTATATACCTAATGATCGTAAAACATAGACTCTTACAGTGGATCCAGTGACTTCTTTTTCGAGGACACAAGTCTCTTTTCTCATAAATCATTCCGTCACGTGTGCAGCAGGCTCGTATTTTTACATGACACATGATGCACATAAGTTTAGATGAGGCATGATCGAACACATATGTGACCAGTCACGGAAAGTAGAGACACAAGTCGGATCTGGGCATTTTGAGTTATTCCAAGATTCTGAAAGTGCAGTTTCTAAGCTTTCCAACGATGTGTAACACATGGAAATCTGATAAGATTTGGAGAAGTTGTGGCCATTTGAATATAGGAACTCAGAAATACTCAAACCGAGAAAATCGAGACGAAAGGGACTCTTCTTTTCAGCTGGGGGAGACAATAGGGCTCATTTACATCTCATTTAGCTAAGCCATGCCCCCTGTAAAACCCTTTTTGAGATGTTCTAGCATCATATGTAGTATTTTATGACCAAATGACAACCCGCAAAAATAAACATGACTCTTTTACCTTTGTGGGGATCACAAGTCGAATCCAGTCTGTTTCAGATTATCCAATGACCATATTTGTCCACAAATGCGTATAATCCGTGAAATATAGATTGTTTAGATCAGATTTCGCATAAATGTCTGGTAATACAATATAATATATAATCTGAAGACTATTTAAATCGTAACATGTAAGGCTATATGAGCTTACACTTCGTTAAACACATGAACCCGCCTTCAAAGTTTGTATTTAAAATAGGGAAGTAGTATAATAGATCATCCAAAAAGCGCCGTCGAAAACGTGACATCCTTTAGAGAGGTTACCAATGGCTCGCTCGTTCCTCCATCAGCCAATGACTTCATGGAAAATATTGATAGACAAAACATGTAGCCAATTATATGAAGAATACAACGATATCTGTGTAACTTCTGTGTGTTTGGACTCATGCTGCGCTGCAAGAACTGACATACAGATGACGTCAAAGTACCGCGAGAGCGAGTCGAAATTAAACTACTCCGTAAGATTTCTTGAAGAGCTCTCGCGGTACTTTGACGTCTTCCGACTGCGGCGCCGCATAAAGTCAGTGACGCGGCTGACGTACGATGCGGCTGACTGTTATTTGTTCCGCCCCAGCTTCTTTTATTTTTCTTTTGTTTTGTGCGCCCGAGCTTTACAGTCTGGGGAGACGCACGCTATAAGTTTGAAAAAAAAAAAAACTTAGCAAACATATCTGAGGAACAGGGCAGCGCGTCACTACAGTCACGTGACTTCACGCTCGAGCCGGAAGAGAAGACAATGCTGAATAAAGTCGTAATTCTGCTATTTTTGGACCAAACTGTATTTTCGATGCATCAACACAATCTTACTGACCCACTGATGTCACATGGACTACTTTGATGATGTTTTTATTAACTTTCTGGACATGGAAACCATACATAGATTTTCAATGAAGGGGAAAGCTCTCGGACTAAATCTAACGATAAAACATCTTAAACTGTGTTCCGAAGATGAACGGAGGTCTTCCGAGTTTAGAACGACATAAGGGTGAGTCATTACTTACATTATTTTCATTTTTGGGCGAACTATCCTTATTTAGTAGTCACGCTGTTCCCTTTGGGGGCGGAGGCGAAAACACAAGCTTATACAGTATGTAAATATACACACAGACAATGACGCCCCCCGCTGCACGCTAGAATCTCCGGAAAAACAAGCCTATTTTAACCGCAAAATGTACGCTTTTAAATATACAAAAACTGCTATCTCAAACATGGAGAGGCTTCTTCGTGATCTCAACTAACAGATTCTGCAATAAAACGAAAATCACAAATTTCGAAAAAAAAACTTTGTTTCTCATTTTCTCGAAACTTGTGCTGCCGACTTGAGTCCCTGGTTTCCGTGACGGGTCACATATTTTAAAATCACACCCTTTGGAAGAGAAGTCACCACTGCCACTGGACACTTGTATCACATTAAGACTCTTAGACTATTATATAATCTCATTCTCATTAGCTTTTACATTATACATGTACATTCTGTGCCTAAACATATTCAATTGTATTTCAAGTTGGTGTAAAAATGTATATGCTGTATAAATATATATAGATCATTTATGCATTTGACAGATACTTACAGGGCATTTAAGCTATACATTTATCAGTATTTGTGTTCACTGGGGATCAAACCCATGACCTTCTTGCTGCTAACCCAATGATCTACCAGTTGAGCACAGGAACATGATATTTCTGTAATGATTAAATAAAATACTCTTCTAGAGGAAAATCGAATCAGCATCATTTGTATTTTGATAAGAAAACTGAAAATTAGTCAAACCCTTATGAAAATTAACCATGGTTTTATTGTGGTAAAAATTTAGTAACCATATTTTTTGGTGCATTTTTTACTGTAGTAAAACCATGGTTAATTTTCGTAAAGGAAGCTTCTGCTCATTTCACTACTTTTTCTTCATTATGTGTGTATAAAATAAATCAAACATTTTTAAATGAGATGGTGCAGCTCCCTGCTGGACATTTGTTACAAAATCAAACCTGGTATGAGAAAATAGACAAGTGTGATACACATGTAAGTAATACTTGTCAAGATGACTTTAAGTTCATAAAGACAACACATCTTCAAACATTTAACCAAAACCACAAAACCAGTCATAAGTGACACGGGTATATTTGTAGCTATAGTTAACAATACATGGGTCAAAATTATCATTAGGATATGTAAAGATCATGTTCCATAAAGATATTTTGTAAATTTCCTATCTATCAACAAATGTATTTACCATTAGTAAAATGTGTTGCTAAGGACTTAGAAGTAGCGACTAGGCTTGTTCGCCTTTATGTGGCGCCGCAAGAAGGGAGAAATTAGGGTAAGATGACTTGCTCAAGGGCATCACAGTCACAACCCAGCTGCCGTGAGACTCATATTGGCAACTTTCGGGTTACAAGCCCAACTCTCTAACCACTAGGCTACAACAAATCTGGGTTCGCAATAAACAAATAGCAAGTAATTAAATGTCAATATGAAAAGCCTACAAATCTACAACAAATTAACAACAAAATATTACAATGTGGCTCAATAAATCTGATCAAAATCAAAATGTCTTTATTGTATGGAAGCCCATCCTGCCACAAAAGAAAAAATCATGCTAAGAATTTCAACTTTTTAACTTTCATAACTTTGACTTTTTAAATCTCATAATTATGACTTTTATCTAATAATTTCGACTTTTTATCTTTTTTATAATTTTTTCTTATGTGGCGGAAAGGGGCTTCCTTAGTATGTAGCGCATGTCGGAATACTTGTTTCTTATTTCCAGTATGCACTTTCCCCTGACGCATTGGTTCAAAATAAAGCTTTTTTACGTCACTGGCTTCCATTACTTTTTATTATTTTCTTAATTAATAGCTTATGTGTGAGTAAATGTCACCACCAGGGGCTGGCTGGTTTAAACTAAAGCCACGCCCCTTTGCAACTCCCACCTCGAGGAGGTCCCCAAAGCCAACCCAATGACCAGACAAACACGGGAACAGGTAAGTAAAATTTAAAACAAGCTTTATTTAGTTAAATATTTAAAAGAATGGGGAATTTGGAAAAAGGGGAAATTAAAACTAATAGGCCTCTTCTTCTCCCTCCCGGGAGACTGCAGCCACGGCGGACAGGCCAAGGGCAGCAAGGGTGCCAACCACCCTAAGCTGGGGGAAAAGGGAAACGTCAGGCTCCGGCCTGGGCCCTGCTAACCGTGGCGCCCTCCTTCTTCCGTCCTGGAGGCAGAATAATTTTGGTGTGACTGGTAAGGAAGATCTCCACTGTCGGTGTACCTTTTCCTCGGGCCGGCAGGGGGTCCTCGCCCCACGTGCCTTTACGTTCCCTGTCGTACGTCCGTCCACGTTCTCCTTATGCCCCACAGATAGTCACTGCTACACAAAAGCACTGTTAGCTTGCATTTGAGGTGTCTCTCACCGGTTCTGCTGCTTGCAGCTCTCTGGGTGGGTATCACGTTACACAGTCTGTTTCCTAATTGCTTCTCCTTGCTCTCCACAGGCGGTCTCTAGGACACAAATGACACTGTTACTTGGACTTCGGGTATTGCTCACCGGTCCTGCTGCTTACAGCTCCCTGGGTAAGTATCACGTTCACAGTTTGCTCTTCAGTGGTTCACTCTCGTTCTGCTCTCTCTCCACAGGTGGCCGCTATGACACAAAGACACTGTCACTGGGACTTCGAGTAATTCTCACCGGCTCTGCTGTTTACAGCTTTCTGGGCAGGTATCACATTCACAGTTTGCTCTTCAATGACTCACTCTCGTTCTGCTCTCTCTCCACAGGTGGCCGCTAGGACACAAAGACACTGTTACTGAGACTTCGAGTATTTCTCACCGGCTCTGCTGTTTACAGCTTTCTGGGTAGGTACCACATTCACAGTTTGCTCTTCAATGATTCACTCTCGTTCTGCTCTCTCTCCACAGGTGGCCGCTAGGACACAAAGACACTGTTACTGAGACTTCGAGTATTTCTCACCGGCTCTGCTGTTTACAGCTCTCTGGGTAGGTATCACATGCACAGTTTGCTCTTCAATAATTCACTCTCGTTCTGCTCTCTCTCCACAGGTGGCCGCTAGAACACAAAGACACTGTTACTGAGACTTCGAGTATCTCTCACCGGCTCTGCTGCTTACAGCTCTCTGGGTAGGTATCACGTTCACAGTTTGCTCTTCAATGATTCACTCTCGTTCTGCTCTCTCTCCACAGGTGGCCGCTAGAACACAAAGACACTGTTACTGAGACTTCGAGTATCTCTCACCGGCTCTGCTGTTTACAGCTTTCTGGGTAGGTATCACGTTCACAGGTGGCTCTTCAATAATTCACTCTCGTTCTGCTCTCTCTCCACAGGTGGCCGCTAGAACACAAAGACACTGTCACTGAGACTTCGAGTATCTCTCACCGGCTCTGCTGTTTACAGCTTTCTGGGTAGGTATCACGTTCACAGGTGGCTCTTCAATAATTCACTCTCGTTCTGCTCTCTCTCCACAGGTGGCCGCTAGAACACAAAGACACTGTTACTGAGACTTCGAGTATTTCTCACCGGCTCTGCTGTTTACAGCTTTCTGGGTAGGTATCACGTTCACAGGTGGCTCTTCAATAATTCACTCTCGTTCTGCTCTCTCTCCACAGGTGGCCGCTAGAACACAAAGACACTGTTACTGAGACTTCGAGTATTTCTCACCGGCTCTGCTGTTTACAGCTTTCTGGGTAAGTATGGTTCTCCTCCGTAGGTCAGCAGAGGGGCGAGGGTCACACACCACCTCACCGGGTCGAGCGCTGCCCTATCTCCAATGCCCATAGGCCGATCGATTCCTAGACGGGGGCGCCCTTTTCGTAGAGACCACGGGGCGGCGGACCCTTTCGCCTCTAACTCTGCGACGAAAACAGACACCGGTAAGTTCACACCACAAAATGGTTTCCAATGGTTTACTCACGGTCACGGACAGCTCTTAGTCTGCGTCCCTTCGCACTCCAAACAGCACACTATTTATAGTAACAGTGGTTTCTGTAGTCGTTGGCCTCTCCGTCCTCTGCCCAGTGGAAGAAAATGGATGATGCGGGGCTTCGTCTACAAGACACACAGCAACCCACAGCAATACACAGCACCACTCCAAACGTGAAAAAGATTTATTACACAGTCTCACTCACCACACTATAAGTGCACCACAACAAGGGAAGCGCCAGGTGTCCTCCACTGCGCTTGGGCTACGATAAGGCGATGGGAAATACGACCACAATAAGTCTCGTTGCGGTGGCTGTTTGAAGTTGGACTTCTCACGGCTCGCCCACCACACTCTTATGGGGGTAGGGCCGCCCTCCTTCTTCTGGAGGTTTCCAATAGTTATACAAGTTAACTTTTGCCAGTTACTCCACACAAAAAGGGTATACTCACGGCGAATAGCCTTTGTTTACGTTGTACCAGAAGGTCAATTTTCTTCCTGCTTTACTCCTTCAGTATTGATTAGAACAAGTTCCTTTCGACCCATAGGATTTTCCTGTTTACTCCAGCAGCTCCACAATCAAGACTGCAACGAGAGAGAGAGAGAGAACCACAGACAGCCACCACGTCCAAAAACGAGCACAGCTCCGTTTCCCAGCACACACTAAGCACTCTAACTGTGTTCTAACTGTGCTTTATATACTCCTCTTTGTACTATAATCATCCAATCGCCCGGCGATCTCTTCAACTAGGCGCAGCTGTGCCCAATCGGCTGATTACAGCCTCCGTGAATCTACCGGATGTCCGGTGTTTCCGTCTTCCGGTCTGGACGGAAACATCCGGGCGGAACCAAAACTTCCTCAACTTTTGGTTCCGCCCTGAAAGATCGTCACCCCGTGACATCCTCCCCCGCCAATGCATTCCAGTCCCTGGAATGCCTTTGAGTAGTCCACTCACCGTAACGGGAAGGGGGTCGGCCTCGATTCTCCCGTTGGGAGCGCCTCACAGGGGAGTCAGGTTCAGCGGCCTCGGGCACAACCTCAGGTTGTCCTTGGGCGGCCGGGGGTTCGGCTGGCGCTGGTACCGGCTCTGCTTGTCTCTGGGCGGCCGGGGGTTCAACTGGCTCAGGTGCTAGCTCTGGCTCTCCTGGGGCGGCCGGGGGTGGTGCTGCCACGGGTAGGCCTGGTACCACAGCCCATCCTTCCATCCAGGGGGCCGTCGGTGCCGGTTCTGCCACTACCTCCTTCGCGACCTCGGGATAATTTGGGCAAGGGCGAATCATGTTTCGGTGCACCACACGTTCCGGGCCGGCCTTTCCTTCCGGCCGGATGGTATACACCGGCTGTCCCGGCCTCTGTTGCCTGCAGACTACGTACGGGATGGGCTCCCAACGGTCACTCAGCTTTCCTTTGCCTTGCCGCCGATTGTCTCGTACCAAGACTCTCTCTCCTGGTAACAAGGGGGCGTCCCGGGCCGTCCGGTCGTACAGCCGCTTGTTCTTTTCCCCTGTAGCCCGTATCTTCTGGGATACCTGCTCGTAAGCAAAGTGTAGCCGTTGGTGATGGCGCCCCGCCCATTCCGTCACGCTCCCTTCCTCTTGGCCAGCGGCCACTCCCAAGACCAGGTCCGTGGGCATCCGCACATGTCTGCCGAACATCAGATAAGTGGGGGCATACCCCGTCGTACTATGAACGCTGTTATTATAAGCTTGCAAAAGATTCGGGAGAGCACTCACCCAATCGCTCTGCTTCCGTTGGTCCAGGGTCCCTAGGAGCCCCAACAGGGTCTGATTAAACCTCTCACAACAGCCATTTCCTTGAGGGTGATACGACGTCGTATGGGTCTTCGTGCACCCATACAGCTGGCATAATTCTCGGATCACCTTTGATTCGAAATTTGCCCCTTGGTCTGAGTGCAGGAACTCTGGACATCCGAACGTTTGGAAGACGTGCCGCCATAGAGCCGTTGCGGTGGTGTTTGCCGTCTGATCAAGGGTGGGAACTGCCCATGCGTATTTTGTAAACAGGTCGGTGATTACTAAGATGTTCGGATAGCGGTCCTGTGGCCGGCCCAGTGTCAGGAAATCCATCGCCATGATGTGGAGGGGGGCTTTGGCATGTATGGGCACCATCGGCGCTCGAGCCTCTCGTCGAGATTTAAACAACATACACCTGGGGCAAGCTTGGACCAAGCTGCGTACTGACGCTTCCAGCCCCGGCCAGTAGAAAAACCTGCGCAGCAGCGATACTGTCCGTTCCTGTCCCTGGTGCCCCAGCTGATCATGGTAGGCGGACACCAAGGCTGCTGCTTGATCGGCGGGCACCACGATCTGGCGCACTTCTTCGTCCAGTTTTGGGTCACTAACCTTCCGGCAAAGCACCCCTTCCTGTAGTTCCAACTTGTCCCACTGTCCCAGCAGTCTTTTTCCCGTCTCTGTTTGGGTCAGCCTCTCAGACGATGTCGGCCGTCGGCCCTGCTCCACCCACATCTTTACCTGACACACATCCTGATCCTGGGCCTGCCTCGCTTTCCACCGACAGGGGTCCCAGCCCCAATTCTCCGGTACCGCCTCCTGCTGGCCTCCGGGGGCCTCCACGGCCCCTATCAGATAGCCCTCCCTCTGGCTTTCTTCTTCCTTGCCTCCCCGGCAACCGGGGTGGTCCGCCTCTGGCAATCGGGACAAGGCGTCCGCGTTCGTGTGTTCTCGCCCAGGCCGATACTGCAGTCGATACTCGAAATTGGCAAGTTGTGCCACCCAGCGCTGCTCCACAGCTCCCAACTTCGCTGTCTGTAAATGTACCAAGGGATTATTGTCTGTAATCACCGTTACCTTAGCACCCCAGAGGTAGTCCTTAAACTTCTCGCTCAGGGCCCACTTCAGGGCCAGCAGTTCCAGTTTAAACGAGCTGTAGTTGGCATCGTTCTTCTCAGCTGGGTGGAGGCTTCGGCTTGCATAAGCAATCACCCGTTCTGTTCCCGCTTGTCGTTGGGCCAAGACCGCCCCCAACCCCAGGTTGCTAGCGTCTGTATACAAGATAAATGGTTGAGTAAAGTCTGCATAGGCTAAGATAGGAGCCTGTAACAATTCCTGTTTCAATCTCTGAAATGCCCCCTCACAGGACTCATCCCAGTCAATCGGGGGTGATCCCCGTCCCCGGTTCCGCCCTGTACCGACCAGCAGCTGGTTAAGTGGCTTAGCGATCTTGGAAAAATCTTTGATGAACCGTCTGTAGTATCCCACAAACCCCAGAAATGAACGTACTTGCCTCACAGTCTTGGGCGCACTCCAATCTCTCACTGCAGAGACTTTCCCAGGGTCTACAGCCACCCCAGCAGCGCTGACCACGTGACCCAGGAACTGGACCTCTCGCCTCAGCAGATGGCATTTATCGGGTTGCAACTTCAGCCCATATTTCTCCATTGCCTGGAAAACCTCTTCGAGGTGCCGGAGGTGGGAATCGAAATCTGGGGAGTACACAATTACATCATCTAGATATACCAAGACTGACTCCATTAACTGACCTCCCAAACAGCGCTGCATCAGGCGTTGGAACGTGGCTGGGGCGTTGCAGAGCCCGAAGGGCATCCGTTCCCACTCGAATAGTCCAAACGGGGTCGTGAAAGCGGTCTTCTCCCTATCGGCCTCGGCCACTGGCACCTGCCAATACCCACTGGCCAGATCCAGAGTGGAGTACCATGCGGACCGCGTGAGACCCGCAAGGGAGTCTTCGATCCGGGGTAGGGGAAAAGCGTCTTTCTTAGTCACCAGGTTGAGCTTACGATAGTCCACACAAAACCTCCAAGCTCCCGACTTCTTCTGCACCAGTACGATAGGGGCTGCCCATGGGCTACTGCTTTCCCGGACGATGCCCCGCCCCAGCATACCCTGCAATAGTGAGCGTACCTCTGTATACAAAGTGGGCGGGATCGGCCGGTACCTCTCCCTGCTGGGTCCTGCATCTCCAGTCGGGATATGATGTTCTACCACCTTAGTGCATCCGTAATCCTCCTCGTGTCTTGCAAACACATGTTGCCATTTCTGAAGGAGGGCTTGGAGTCTTTGTGTCTGCGCCTGTTCCAGCTTTTCCCCTTGCAGGGACTCACCTGCCAGGTGTCTCGGCACGTCCCTTTCCCCGTTGTTCGAAGGGGCTTCCATCTGTGTCAGGGCCACCTCGATGACAGTGGGGCACACCTGACGGAACTTAACATCTCTCTCTTCCCTCACCTGATGGGGTGCAACCCCCGTGAGTCGGGCCAGCCGCTGGTGTCGGTGTAAGTGTACTGGGTAGGGATGGTCATTTCGAACCTTTACAGGGACCCTCCCCCGGTGGACCGCCGCTAGGCCTCGTGCTACCTCCACTTGGGGGCAATCAGCGTGGGGTTCAACCAATACCCACTCTTCGGGGCCAACTCCTCGGGGGGCCACTCTCACCCACACCATGGCCTCACTCCTAGGGGGGATAGATAAAGCATAGCGACACATTACTCTTCCTACCTCTTCCCGGCCTCTACGGACCTGGGTCATCTGGACCCGACGACAGTCGGCGACCACTCGCTCCCATAGGGGCCTCTCAACAGGGGAGATCCTAGGGCCGGGCCTAGCCCGAAATAACTCCTCCCAACACTCGGAGAGCACGTTCATCCCTAGTAGGGCCCGGTGGACTCCCAAACATCTGTCTTCCACGATGATCACCCCTTTTTGGGGAACTAACACCCCGTGCACTTCTAAGTCCGTCAGCCGATAGCCAATGTAAGGAATCTCTAAGCCGTTGGCGCCCCGCAACGTCAGCCAGGGGGCCTCTCCTCCTTGGGTTCTCTGCTTCCCGAATACTTCCTGCGAGAGACTTTCGGCAAACAATGTCACTTGAGAGCCTGTATCTACCAGGCACTGTACTGTCTTGCCACATACCTTCACCTCCGCCGTTGGGCTATGCCCCACCATCTGGCCTCTTGAATTCTCACGTCTTTCCGGGTCTCCTCGAGGGGTCCCGGCCACACGACCCACTGTGGCCGGCCGTCCTAAAAACCCCCTTCCGATGCCCTGCGAGGCCCACACTGACGGCTATAATGCCCTGGTTCTCCACAACGATTGCAGATTGGCCGCCCTTGGTCATCCCACTCAAAGCGGGGCCGGTTAAAACGGTTCGGGCGCCCCGGTGGCTCTCGGCCCCTCTCAGAGTAGACTCGCTCTCGGGGTGCCGGCCTCGGTTCCTCTTGCGCCCTACCTTGACGAAGTTCTCCCAGAAGAGTCTTAGATAGTTCCGACATCTGCTCTCGGACATCTTTCAACAATTCTACTCTGAGGGCTTGCTTCCAATCTGCGTGTTCAAGTGGTGCTGCGGTGTTCCCACTTACGGCTGCACATACAGGGGTTTCACTTACTTCGACCTCATCACCTTCCAAGGCCAGCGCCTCCTTCTTTAGGTCCTCAAAGGTGAGCCCGGAGTCCCGTCGAAACTGGACCCTCAGACTTTGTCTCACGGGGCCCTCTTTCATCCCCAGGAGGAACTGGTCGCGTAACAAGGTCTCTCCGTCTCCTAGCCCATGGTCTCGTCGGGCCTGCAGGCGAGTGAACTGCTCTCGCAGCCTGAGGGCAAAAGCTCTAATAGGTTGTCGGGGGCCTTGCTTACAATTAAAAAATTGTGAACGGAGGACAGCTACGGGGGTATGGTCGCCATATTGTTCAGTAAGGAACTGGAACACAGTCTGGGCGGTGGCTCGGATTGCTTCGGGGGCGGCTTGTACCTCTCGCCGTGCTTCTCCCTCTAGGGAGTTCAACACAAACTGGAGCCGCTGCGCGGCGCTAAGGCCCTGCAAGTCGGCCAAGTACTCTAATTGGGCCTTCCATTCGGTCAGTCGTACCTCCGACTCTGCTCCTCCGTATTTCTGGATCCATGGGCTTCCCATGATAATAGATGTGGCACGGGGTGGGGCTGCAGGCCCCGCGTTGTCAGTCATTGGGTAACCTTGGTTACTCAACTCGAGGTGGGATCCTGCCGACTACGCCAAAATCTGTCACCACCAGGGGCTGGCTGGTTTAAACTAAAGCCACGCCCCTTTGCAACTCCCACCTCGAGGAGGTCCCCAAAGCCAACCCAATGACCAGACAAACACGGGAACAGGTAAGTAAAATTTAAAACAAGCTTTATTTAGTTAAATATTTAAAAGAATGGGGAATTTGGAAAAAGGGGAAATTAAAACTAATAGGCCTCTTCTTCTCCCTCCCGGGAGACTGCAGCCACGGCGGACAGGCCAAGGGCAGCAAGGGTGCCAACCACCCTAAGCTGGGGGAAAAGGGAAACGTCAGGCTCCGGCCTGGGCCCTGCTAACCGTGGCGCCCTCCTTCTTCCGTCCTGGAGGCAGAATAATTTTGGTGTGACTGGTAAGGAAGATCTCCACTGTCGGTGTACCTTTTCCTCGGGCCGGCAGGGGGTCCTCGCCCCACGTGCCTTTACGTTCCCTGTCGTACGTCCGTCCACGTTCTCCTTATGCCCCACAGATAGTCACTGCTACACAAAAGCACTGTTAGCTTGCATTTGAGGTGTCTCTCACCGGTTCTGCTGCTTGCAGCTCTCTGGGTGGGTATCACGTTACACAGTCTGTTTCCTAATTGCTTCTCCTTGCTCTCCACAGGCGGTCTCTAGGACACAAATGACACTGTTACTTGGACTTCGGGTATTGCTCACCGGTCCTGCTGCTTACAGCTCCCTGGGTAAGTATCACGTTCACAGTTTGCTCTTCAGTGGTTCACTCTCGTTCTGCTCTCTCTCCACAGGTGGCCGCTATGACACAAAGACACTGTCACTGGGACTTCGAGTAATTCTCACCGGCTCTGCTGTTTACAGCTTTCTGGGCAGGTATCACATTCACAGTTTGCTCTTCAATGACTCACTCTCGTTCTGCTCTCTCTCCACAGGTGGCCGCTAGGACACAAAGACACTGTTACTGAGACTTCGAGTATTTCTCACCGGCTCTGCTGTTTACAGCTTTCTGGGTAGGTACCACATTCACAGTTTGCTCTTCAATGATTCACTCTCGTTCTGCTCTCTCTCCACAGGTGGCCGCTAGGACACAAAGACACTGTTACTGAGACTTCGAGTATTTCTCACCGGCTCTGCTGTTTACAGCTCTCTGGGTAGGTATCACATGCACAGTTTGCTCTTCAATAATTCACTCTCGTTCTGCTCTCTCTCCACAGGTGGCCGCTAGAACACAAAGACACTGTTACTGAGACTTCGAGTATCTCTCACCGGCTCTGCTGCTTACAGCTCTCTGGGTAGGTATCACGTTCACAGTTTGCTCTTCAATGATTCACTCTCGTTCTGCTCTCTCTCCACAGGTGGCCGCTAGAACACAAAGACACTGTTACTGAGACTTCGAGTATCTCTCACCGGCTCTGCTGTTTACAGCTTTCTGGGTAGGTATCACGTTCACAGGTGGCTCTTCAATAATTCACTCTCGTTCTGCTCTCTCTCCACAGGTGGCCGCTAGAACACAAAGACACTGTCACTGAGACTTCGAGTATCTCTCACCGGCTCTGCTGTTTACAGCTTTCTGGG
The DNA here is from genome assembly GCF_030506205.2 of Paramisgurnus dabryanus. NCBI lineage: Eukaryota > Metazoa > Chordata > Actinopteri > Cypriniformes > Cobitidae > Paramisgurnus > Paramisgurnus dabryanus. The sequence goes on from NC_133339.1 coordinate 7,796,345, forward strand.
TAGGTATCACGTTCACAGGTGGCTCTTCAATAATTCACTCTCGTTCTGCTCTCTCTCCACAGGTGGCCGCTAGAACACAAAGACACTGTTACTGAGACTTCGAGTATTTCTCACCGGCTCTGCTGTTTACAGCTTTCTGGGTAGGTATCACGTTCACAGGTGGCTCTTCAATAATTCACTCTCGTTCTGCTCTCTCTCCACAGGTGGCCGCTAGAACACAAAGACACTGTTACTGAGACTTCGAGTATTTCTCACCGGCTCTGCTGTTTACAGCTTTCTGGGTAAGTATGGTTCTCCTCCGTAGGTCAGCAGAGGGGCGAGGGTCACACACCACCTCACCGGGTCGAGCGCTGCCCTATCTCCAATGCCCATAGGCCGATCGATTCCTAGACGGGGGCGCCCTTTTCGTAGAGACCACGGGGCGGCGGACCCTTTCCCCTCTAACTCTGCGACGAAAACAGACACCGGTAAGTTCACACCACAAAATGGTTTCCAATGGTTTACTCACGGTCACGGACAGCTCTTAGTCTGCGTCCCTTCGCACTCCAAACAGCACACTATTTATAGTAACAGTGGTTTCTGTAGTCGTTGGCCTCTCCGTCCTCTGCCCAGTGGAAGAAAATGGATGATGCGGGGCTTCGTCTACAAGACACACAGCAACCCACAGCAATACACAGCACCACTCCAAACGTGAAAAAGATTTATTACACAGTCTCACTCACCACACTATAAGTGCACCACAACAAGGGAAGCGCCCGGTGTCCTCCACTGCGCTTGGGCTACGATAAGGCGATGGGAAATACGACCACAATAAGTCTCGTTGCGGTGGCTGTTTGAAGTTGGACTTCTCACGGCTCGCCCACCACACTCTTATGGGGGTAGGGCCGCCCTCCTTCTTCTGGAGGTTTCCAATAGTTATACAAGTTAACTTTTGCCAGTTACTCCACACAAAAAGGGTATACTCACGGCGAATAGCCTTTGTTTACGTTGTACCAGAAGGTCAATTTTCTTCCTGCTTTACTCCTTCAGTATTGATTAGAACAAGTTCCTTTCGACCCATAGGATTTTCCTGTTTACTCCAGCAGCTCCACAATCAAGACTGCAACGAGAGAGAGAGAGAGAACCACAGACAGCCACCACGTCCAAAAACGAGCACAGCTCCGTTTCCCAGCACACACTAAGCACTCTAACTGTGTTCTAACTGTGCTTTATATACTCCTCTTTGTACTATAATCATCCAATCGCCCGGCGATCTCTTCAACTAGGCGCAGCTGTGCCCAATCGGCTGATTACAGCCTCCGTGAATCTACCGGATGTCCGGTGTTTCCGTCTTCCGGTCTGGACGGAAACATCCGGGCGGAACCAAAACTTCCTCAACTTTTGGTTCCGCCCTGAAAGATCGTCACCCCGTGACATAAATATTTTAGTAATTTGGCACCACTAAACACATGATGAGTTGCAAATTCCAAAAAAAGCTCTCAGTCAGTTTCTACATATAACTCAAAGTTGCAACTGAATAATTGACGGATTGATAAATAATTGATTTAAAAGAAGTCTAGAATGTAAACTTTAGTTTAGCAGATAGAGTGCAGGATCACACAATAGTATCCATAATCCGGTAAATGTAACCAAACATTTTTTTTCATTTCTAGAAAATGTTAACTAAAACAATTAAATAAAAACAAATACCACAAATCCAAGCATCTCCTCGCTATAAATTATAACAAATAGGCTACCACAAATTTAAATACAAACCCCCTCGCTGATTTGTCAGCACGTCAACGTCAGTAGTGTTGCTTGTGCGTAACTTTGTGTTTTAACCATAATAACCAAGGGTTTAAAATCATTAAGATAAGTTACCATAGGATTGTTAGTTATAGTCCGGAGCAAAAGATTAATAACCAAATGGCTTCTGATCTGTTTTAGCCATATTTATATTTGCCTATCCTGGATGTTATTTCACACAGCTACAGTGATTATTCCACAAACACGATGATTTTATAGGTCTTTATGTGTGTGTGGTGGTGCATTGGACGCAAATTGATGCTTTTTATAAATTATATACATTTTTAAAGTGATGCACTGCCACACACTCTCTTCAGCCCACATGCCATTTACTTTTTGTAAATATGTGTGACATTGTTCTGTTTGGGAGGAAAAATATTTCGTACTGTAAATGTGGTAACCAGATACGTTTACATTTGGGCGAGTTGAGTCTTGTATGTTATGTGTGTGTGTCTCAAAACCCCGGTGATCTGGGGCTGTGAGCTCGAGTCAGAGCAGAACTAAGGTTTCTCCAACTCAACATTTGCAACTTTAGGTAGACCCGTATTTCCTTAGAATTTATCATTTCCATGCCAGATTCAGAGAGCAAGGAATGCATATTTCTATTTTGGCCATTTTTCTTTTCAAGTCCAAAAAAAAAAAAAACTTGGTCGGGCCATCTATCTGCGCTACACTTTGAAATCGTGGGCGTTTACTTATCAACGGTACAGTTTCAGACGCTGCCATTTCAGACAGCACACGCTGAACAACAGCGTTTTACTTTCTGTCCAACAAAACTCTCAAAAATACATCAACAGCTTTACCAAAGAATACGGAAAAGAGAGAGAGAGAAAGAATTGACAGCACAATTGAGTTTCAACAAACCATCATTATGGTGATCAGTGTTTGCATTTCATCAGCTCATTTGCATTTTAAAGGACACACGAAAAAAACGGCGCATTTTTGCTCACACCTACAAAGTGGCAATTTTAACATGTTATAATAAATTATCTGTGGGATATTTTGAGCTAAAACTTTACATATTTACTTTGGGGACACCAAAAATGTATTTTACATCTTAAAAAAGAATTGTAAATGTCCCCTTTGAACCATTAAAATAAAATCGCATGCTTGTTTTCTTTAGTGCACAAAACTCAAATAGTATATCTGGGTCAAAAAGATGTGCAAGTTACTTATTGTTGGTTTTACTCCACAATATTTAACATAAGCCTTTCACTGGTCTACAGTCCACAGTAGTTACTCAACCAGATTAAGATGGATTCATATACAGTAAGTACTGTGATCTTCAGTTGGAGCCAAGATTCACTTTATAAGATGGATTTATAAGATGGATAGGTGGTGTTGGATTTTGTGGTGAAATATTAAGAATGGTTTGAGAAACATGTATAGAAACATTTTATGCATTTTAGTTAAGTCTATAAGAGCAATCATGCTGACAAAACAGACACAGAACACAAAGCACAAGTCATACGGACTAAATCTACAAAACTGTTTTTGTCTTGAAGCATAAAAAAAAATTACCTGTAGACTGATTTCATAACACTGTAACCTTCTGTATTTTGTTCCAGGTGGAAGTATGCCAAGATTCATCTCTAAGTAAAGCAGTCCAGATAATATCCTGGAATTTTTGGCTCCTCCCGCTGCATTGGTTATAAAGTACATAGGAGAAACAGATTTCAGTCAGTCGTGTCCTGGTGTTACATACATTCAGCGCTCATTTCTGTGACTGTGGCTATAATGGAAGTGTTTCTTCAGCAGATTTCCAGCACAGGTGTAATACTTGCTGTTGTGTTGTTGTTTTTGCTTATGTATTTATTTTCCATCAGCTCCAGCTCTCAGAATGAAGAAAAAGAGCCTCCAGGTCCCAAACCATTACCACTGCTGGGAAACCTGCTCATGCTGGACCTGAAGCAAACCCACGTGAGTCTTAACAAGGTAAGATCATTTGCAAACTTTCAGAATGACATGATTACTTTACTATTTTGTGCTGCAGTAAAAAGACATATAGAAAGTGATGTACTTAAAAAAACTAACTATTTCTCAATCGGTGGATTCTCAAATCTGCATTAAATTTAACAGTAACAGAAATATAATGATCTGATAAAAAATCAGCAATGATTGTATTCAAATATTAAAAGAATCAGAGAAACTAGTAAAATCTCCCAAAATGAAAATCCAGCTACATTCATTTTTATAATAATTAGGGGTGGGTTGCACCATCAGGTTAAATAAGATTAGGCTTAAATCGGGTTTAAATCAAGGATTATTTGATAATTTTTTGCCCCAAACTTTAAACCTCTTTTAAAAATAATCAGGGTTTCGTTTAGACCATCAAACTGCTATCAACAAACCCTAGATTAGCTCTAATCTCTGTTTAAAAATGGCTGTCAAAAAATGAATTACGGTAAATTGCATACATAATAAAAGTTTGTGCTTGTATTATATATTTGTGTGTTGTATGTAATTATTATATGTATATAATCATTTGAATATATAAATTCATTGAATTTAATAAAAAAATTTAAGGTAAGTGGTTGCAATCAATTTATTTAAGCTACATTTAAACAAAAGTTTTATATTTTATTTTACTTTACTAATCTTTTTTGTTTAAATGTAGCTTAAATAAATTGATTGCAACCACTTACCTTAAAAAAATTGATTAAATTCAATGAATCATTTTTTTCAGTGTACATATATATGCATGTTTCTTAAATACATACATGCATGTGTGTGTGTTTATATATACAAAATAATAACACACAGTGCACACACATATATTATGCAAAAACAAACTTTTATTATGTATGCAATTAATCACAATTAATATTTTGACAGCACTAATAATAATACATCATCAGAAAAAAATGAATATGCATTGTATCTTTTATGTTTCTTTTACTTTGCTTGAAGTGCATATGAGTATTGTCTTTTTCTTTATTTGTTGCAATTTTTGGCTCTTTTTTCCCTCACATTTTGGTATATTTGATCTTTTCTGCATTACAGCTGTCAAAACAATATGGGTCAGTTTTCAAGGTGTACTTTGGCCCCAAAAAGGTCATAGTATTGGCAGGATACAAGGCTGTCAAACAGGCACTCGTGAACCTTTCAGAGGAGTTTGGAGACAGAGATATCACCCCTATATTTCATGATTTTAATCAGGGAATGGGTAAGAATTCAGCCAGGGTTATTTATTGTTTAAATCATTTCATTTAGCTTTCTTTGCAACTGATCATCAGACCAAATAGTTTAATTAATACAATAATAGTGGTGC